>NC_056726.1:1166614467-1166691967 GCF_019279795.1 Protopterus annectens
ATTTTCAGGTTAGAGTGGTGCGTGGAAGACAATTTTCTGTTAATTGTGATAGGTGGGCCAGTTTTAGGGTGAATTTCTCCTCCTTAAAGGATTTTAATATAGTGGGGGTTATTGATACTTGTTTCATGAAGAGTATTTTTCCACTTAGTTTTGTTTTGTTTTGAGTTGAAATGGAATTAGTCTGTCTATATGTGTAGTAAAGCTGAGGGGCATCATTAAATAGGTCTGGTGTGATGAGTGGAGGGTGCAGGAAGTATGAATGGGTGTTTGGGACAGAGTTGGAGAGATGTTTAAAGCTTTTATATAGTCATGATTGGATGACACATGGCCCAGTAGGAGGAGAAGAATAGAGGCTAAGCTGAGGAGTAGCATGATTAAGTAAAAGGATCTGTATGTTATTGTTGGCAGGTAGTGGAAGCAGGGATCAAGATGGCACTAAGATATTTAATGGAGGAGTTGATAAAGGGTAGGTAGGAAAGAAGTGTTTTCTACGAAGGAAGATAGTTAGATTGTCAGTATATTCACTGGAATCTAAGTAATAGAGGGGTTTAATAGGCTAGAAAATAAGGATGTAGTTAAAACAGGAAGAACTGAGGGTTTATTTGGAAAAAGTAGCAGATACGTGTAGAAGGGGTAGGTACTGTTAGGAAGGAGTGTGACTATGAATGACTATAGTGCAAAGCAGCTTGGGAGGGAGAAGAGTTGTTGGGAATGGTGGTAAAAGTTTCAAATGAAATTTGGGAATTAGGTAAAAAGAAATGAGGGTGATTGTCTAACAATACTAAGGTTAGGGAAATGTGTATGTAGGAAGTATAATAGTCGAGTAAGAGGGGCTAGGAGGGAATTGGGGGTGAGGTTGAGGAATGAAGCCGAGTGTAGTGGGCTTCCATCCTCTGGTCAAATTTTAAAAGAGAGTAATCAATTTATAGCCAAAAACAAAGCAATTTAACAGTGAGGTACAAAGTAGAACATGTTTCCTTTTATTTCCTGAATTCCGAAACCTGTCAGCTAAAAATGCTATTGTACTCTTTACATCTGTCACATTAGCAGCAAGCCATCACTAAATTTGTAAGGGGGGAAGAGCAATATGGCATCAGCTTTAAGGTTATCCTATAAGTGTAAGCCAATGAACATAGGTGAGATGATCTTCCCTGATCTAAAGAGGTATGCAATTCAGTTGGGCACTCTTGCAAGTTAACACATGTCTTAGAGCAAAAAAACACAAAACTATTGATGATTCAATGTTTACATTTAGTGGGTAGATTTAGTGAAAGTGTCAAAGAGTGGAGCTTATGAATGGCTTTAATATAAGGACTTTGATGACATGTGTGTTGAAAGGATGGATTTTACCTTCATCCTTGCATGTGTACAAAAGAACAAGAAAACTGCAAATGATATTTGTCCAATTTGGTGGCGGAAATGGCTCAGTCATGACATATAAAGAGTTGATGATTTGAGGTGTTGGGAAAAATTTAGTATAGTGTCAGAAGAAAAGTATAAAGTGAAATGTTACATCCTGACTATGAAAAGGTAACAATAATGTTATACCTGGAGGGATGTTGTTGCTCAATAATGCAGTAGTTTGACATTAGTAATCATATGACTGGTTTGAGAGATATCTCATCTGATGCAGAATTGTACAGAGCATGTATACTCAATAAAGATTTATATATATATATATATATATATATATATATATATATATATATATATATATATATATATATATATATATATATATATATATATATATATATATAGTGCCACATTTGTTACATGCTAGGAATATAATACTCTCTTAGTTAATTCCAGGATACAGACAGTGGAAACAGTAATTCACCATTACAGAAGTTGAGTTTGCTGTATAGGGCCAGCTATTTGGGGTATATTGTAAATGTGTTAGTTCCCTGGGATAGATAACTTCCCAAAGGATATAATAATGCATTTTTGGCATTTAGATTCAGTCTATGATTTTGGCACTCAGGTGGAGAAATGTTTTATCCTGACTAGGAATTAAAACCCAGTCACTGGCAGAGGTTGATTCTGAGGTGCCAAGAGGGGGAAGAATGAAGAAGGTAGTGGAGGAGCTCCCAGCTACAGATACCTCTAGCAAGAAAGAGGAAGCGGAATCAGAGGAAGGAAAGTGGCACCAGTGAAGTGAAGTTGGTGGAGCCCTGATCAACTTAAGGTGACATCTTTGCTGTTAGAGAACATTGCCAGTTTGAATCCTACCATGGTCATTAAAAAGCATGTTAACAATTTTAGAATATTAACTGGAGGGTTTGTCTTACAGCTGGTGCAGAGAAATAAGGCACTGAGCTGATAACAACTATGTCCTTTGCTGCAGAATTTCATTCACTCAGATTTCACCTGCTTACTGGGTGATCTTGAGCAACTCAGTGGTGGAACAGGTAGCACACTTACTTACCTTGGGTGCTACAAGACCAGAAGGCTGAAGGTTCTGTTCCCACTCCAGGTGATTGGATTGATGAAACTGCAGTGCAACATTAGGGGATGCTGTATTCCTGAGTGTGTTGTCCTTTGGATGAGATTTTAATTGATGAAGTTAATACATTTCTGGTTGCATGTCTAAGATAATGTTGCTAATTATGCTGGGGTGGGTTCATGTACAATATATGTTGTTAGTTATGAATTATATTATCTCAATGCAGTAGTATGCTCTGTAATAATTCAGTACCTTAACATTACTGCTATCAATTTCAGAATTACCCAGTCTTGGGACTTAAACCATGCTTGTAACATATAGAACATGCTGGAGGGACATGTATTTGTCTCAAAAACTACCTACTATTTGAAACAAGATTCCCATCCATGTGAAGCATAGCTCATCTCTAATCCAGTTCATCCTTAAACAGTTCAATGTAACTTGGACCATCGGATGAGGAATTGGAAATTCATTACTGGTCTGGCACCTTTGTCCCTAACAGACAGATTCAACCTGTACATATCTGACCACCCAAGCTACTAGACTACATGTACCCCTTTAAATAATCTTAAAGTTCCAAAACCTTGTGAGATACATTTGGGATGCATTGCTAGGCTTAAAAAGGCAATCAGCTTAGTACAGACCTATGAATCTATGTTACTGAGGTACCATTGAAAATAAAAAGGTAAGGACGTAAGGGGATCAAAAGTATATCATCTAAGTATAATTAAGATGAATGACACTGGAGATATTTGCTTTTGGTCCAGTTTGTGTAGGTATATACAGTGTTGTGAGATAACATGTTCATAAAAGGGCAAATCAGAATAAATTGCTGGCCATCATTTAATAAGTGCTGGTGAGTGAAGTCAGACACACAAATGCTGCATATATGAAATGCATGCCAGTGGGAACAGTGTCTGCTGATAGATATTAAATATTAATTATGGTCACATGATGAGTAATGCCTCAGTGTCAAGAAGGGGCAAGTATAAGTCTAGCACTCCATGGGGACACAAGCTGGGAGGATAAAAACTGCACCAGAAATATTTGTATGGAATGCCAAAAAGTGAAAAATAGAATTTTTTTTTTATTCTGCTCAGTCTGACAGGTAGTATTTACATACTTAAATTAATATTTTGAAATAGGAGATTTAAAAGCAAAAGGAATCATCTGACAGTTTATATGATGATATACAAAATTTCTTGATACCTGCCCCATTAGCATTACATTTGTAAATATATTATAAGTAAATATGTCAAATAAATAATATCATAATTGCATATTTACATAAAGCTTCTAAAAAGCTTGTGAAAGGAACTGGAGTGTGTCACGTGAAATCTGATGAAAGAGAAACAAATGTGTACTAATATTCTAGAACTCAGTAGTATGAGGCTCCCCTACTCCTTGCTGAGTTGCATCTGCATGAGGAACCACCTCAACGAGTTCATCTACATGATGTTGAACTCATTAATTACTGCTTTTCATAGTAAATTGCTGTAGTATAGTCTAGGTGTACACTGGCAATCATTGCATTATTTTGTGGACATTTCGGTTTTCTTCATGTTTGTACAACCATACCCTTGGTTAAAAGATGTTTTGGGGTACAGAGAGCTTACCCATCCCACTAGAGGTGTACAAGGGTCTCATCTCCTGCAAAGTACATTTACTTTTACTTTGTTTCATTGGATTGGCTTCCAGGCCCATCCAACTCAGCAAGTTGCTTCTCCTCTATGATTCACACTTGAAGTATGCATAATCACTGAGATATTATAAACGAGAGCCATGCCGGTTCCCCAATTTGTAACTACTAGTCATTACTAAACATTAAGTTTTAGAGCAAAATAAATTAATAAATAAATAGATAAATAAATTTTCCAGCTTTAAATTATAGCAAACTGTTTGTAACAAATGTAACAAGTGCCTTGCAACAATTACCTTACTATATACAAAGTGTTGTAGCTTTTCAGACCTGATTGCAAAACTAGCTTTGGCATTCACTTCTGAATGCCGGTACTGCAGTAGTACATCATCGGCAATCATGTACCGTAATAACTCGTGCCTGAGCAGGTTTCCCCTTAATCATGATTTAACTTCACTTCTACAGCAAACTTGCACAGCTGTGCATAAAAGGGATAACCTAGACTATACTGTGAATTAGTAGATTCACTCCAAGATTCTGGATACTCATCAACCATACTGCTCATTCAAAGTTATGGTTGTGTATACCTTTGCAGTTTATATCTTTTGAGCAGCATATATATAGGCAATGATACAAATATCTGTTTAAATATGACTATAAATCGATTTAAACTGGAAAAGTATTCAAATTACCACTCGTGTTATGGAGAGCTCTAAGTGTTTAACTTGTGTAGAGCAGCTGTGAAGTCAGAGGTAAGATCATTGTCTCTGTTAGAGTCATGAGGATAACTTTAATGTTAGCATGGGCTAGTTTGTGTGAGACAGCATGTGATTATACTTTCATTTCAAAAGATAATTTATTGCACAAAGTCGTTTAACTTTTTATCCTGTGTTTGTAAAAAGCATGACCCTGATGACCAGCTGTACCACTCACCTGTATTTCTGAACATGAATCCAGCTTTCACCTTGAAGAAGGTCTGACTAAATGGGGATAACACTGGAAATGATTCCACACTCTCACTGGATGAGGCATGGTTATTTTGTCATTCATCATTCTCTGTTATTCATAGATATCAGCTTCATTGTGGTATGCCAGACCCAGAGCCCTCTTCCTACTCACCAGTGGGCTAACGTCTAGGCAAGCTGTGCCAAGCCTGGATTGCATGTATGCATTTGCACATTTGATATGCTTCACTAAAGTGGGGCAGCCATGGTGGTGTAGTGGTTAGCATTCCTGTCTCACAGCAAGAGGTTCTCCAGTTCGATCCTTGCCTGGGGTGCCTTCTGTGCAGAGTCTGCTTGTAGCCACGTGGGTTTCCTCTGGGTGCTCTGGTTTCCTCCCAAAGGCATGCTGTAGGTGGATTAGACACTCTAAATTGGCCCTGTGCATATGTGTGCCTTCTGTGGAAGGTTGGATGCTGGGCTGGCAACTCAACACTGTAAAACTACACTACCAATCAAGAGCAGACAGGTGATCCACTGTGGCAATCCCTAACCAGGAAAAGCAAGAAGTTACTTCACTGAAGTATAGAGCACTCCCTGACTCACCTCATGTTCCCCAGTACTCTGCATTATACATATATGGCACATCTCTTGCCTTTCTTCATTGAAGACTCCTGTTATTTATGCCTGGCCATGTGCCTAAATGAACCACTGTTGATCACTCCCACTCATCCTAACCCTGCTATCTCCTTTAGTGACCAGGCTGCTAGTAAACCATGGGTCATCTGAACTACCATCAGGACTGTGCCATGGATTCAAGTAAAGGGGACTTTTTTAAGTTACCAGGCCTACTTGTCCTCAATTAACTTCATTAAGGATTTATATTAGAATCATACATCCATGTAAAGAGCCAACTATCTCCCTGTTTCTTCTACAGCTATTTATTTATTCATTTTTTACATTCAATGACATATGATGATGATGATGATTGATATTCTCTTCTTCTAGTGAATCAGCTTTCTATTCATCACTATTCATATTTTTTTCAAACAACTCACTTTAGCTGAACAGACTCCACTTTTTGTTAATCATATGTCAAAGTTTATTTTTATAAACTAGCCCTAGCAGCTTGGAACAAGGAACTCAGTGAAATTACCCATTTTAAAAAAATAATGATACATCTAATCACTGAATCCAAATGTGAATACTTTTTAAATGCTGGCTAAAGTCTTATATTCAGCCCATTGTGTACAAATCAGCACTATACTCTTCCCATTAAGTCTTGCATGTTTAACTTTGAATGCCTATTAAATATGTACATGTAATGCATAATGTTATTCTGTTGTAATGATCAAGGAGAATTCTCTTTGAATCTGTACGTAAGTTTACTATCTATGCCAACAAACTATTTCTGTTTTGTTTTTTATGTGTAATGCCAAAGACAGCACACAGCAGTGTGCTGAACTGGTGGGTAATTGTGCCACAGTCACTGAACCAGGTGATACAGCAAATTTGCTCTATCACCAGGCATAGAGAATCTGTTTGCTGTCAAATTAATTTCCAACTTTGCTCACCCCACTCACCCCAGCCACTCCCCATGAAATCCCTTCAAACATAACCCAAGCAACTATAAATATAGAGTATGTCCTGGCTCTGCTCACTCACAAAGGCTAAAAACACAGCATCAATGGCCCCCAACAGAATCCCAGGATAACTCTTGAATAGTCTAAAACATGGCCTATTAAGGTCACTAGAGGTACTATTGAACTATAGTCTCAAAACAGGCTATATGCCACAAGAAGGAATAAGGGTTGACCATCAACAGATCATGGGCACTACATACCCAAGAATTATCATGGAAATGATCAGCTAAGACATAGGAGACCTTCAGACATTGAATCCATCCCAGTTTGGCTTTGTCAAAGGAAAGCTATTCCTACTGAATCTGGTGGACTTCTTTGCGAAGGTTACCAAGGTAGTGGATGGGGAAAAATTATGCATACTGCCTACCTTGACCTGGTTAAGGCATTTGATATAATACCCCACTAGGGCATTGTTAACAAACTTATGGAATTAGGCATAAACCCCTGTACAATGTGCTGGATAGCCAGTTGGCTCACAGACAGAACCCAGGAACTTAGAATTGGTGACACCACCTCCAAAAAGAGGCAGGTCATCAGTGGACCCCCTCAGGACTCTATGCTGAATCTGCTCCTCTTTGGCTTCTACTTCTCAGAAGTCAAGGACAATGTCAAAAGCTTCTGCCTGACCAAGATTTCAGATGATTGCAAACTGGGAGCAGTCATCAAATCCCCCAAGATGCAAACATCTTATGAGAGGATCTAATACAGACAAATGACTGGTGCCAAAGCCATGGCTTAAATCTCATTGACAAGAAATGCATTATAGTACCTTTTGGGAAGCTGGCCACTCCAGGAATCTACCCCTAAGAGTTGACCCACTAGCCAGGGATCTGGGAACACATGTAGACAGTAACCTGGACTTCGACCAAAATGTGTCCAAGGTAGTAAGGAAATGTGTCTGTGTTACTCAACTTACAAATAAGGGTATGGCATATAGGTCCAGGGAAGTCATTGTACCACTATACTCGGCCCTCATCAGACCCATCATTGAGTATAATGTCCCCTTCAGTACATATCTGAATGGATACCTGCAGCAACTGGTAAGTCTGCAAAGATTCCTTACAAAAAGAATACAGGGCATAAACACAATGTCCTGTGTGGATTGCCTCAAAGCCCTGTTTCTATACTCGGTTTTCTATAGACTATTGAGAGGTGATCTACGCCTGGCATGCAAGATATCCCTGGACCCCAGTCTGATCAACCTTTTGCACATCTGAAAAACAAACAGCATCAGAGCAACTAGATCTAAAGACCTAAATTTTGCTTGAAACGTAAATAAGATATGTTGGAGAGACAGATATGTATCTCAGAGAATTCCCATTCTCTGGAACAGGCTTCCTATCCATGGTAAGTAAAGTACCCCCCCAACTCTATTTGTCTAACTTGGACTATTGGATGGGAAATTGAAAAAAATCACCCCTGGTCTGGCATCTATGTCTCCGATGGCCAGAGGAAGTCATTAAATCATGTCATAACTAAGAATCACCTCCTATAACATATAACTTGTGGGATGCATTTGGGTTGCACGGCTAGGCTTATAAAGACCTTTGTAGTCATTAGCCTACTATACACCTATGAACCTATGTTTTGTTTGTACATTATAATGTCTCTATTGCAATTTAGCCAACACTGTGAATAAAAAGGTTTACTATCAAAAGCACGAAAATCACTTATGCGAACAGTGACTTCCATAACAAATAATGTCAACTCATACATATTAAGTAGGTTGTAGTGTCGATGCAACAAAGTTGACAAATTCTGTCTACCATAGTTTCTAAATCCCCCATTCACAGCAATGCTGTGAAACCCTGCCCTGTGTACATCCTTCTAAACGGACATACATATGAACGTCGACATTCCGACTGTCGCTCCTACCATGGCCTCGAGGACGTGGCTGTTGGACATGTCAACGTCGACCTTTTGACTGTAAACTGAATAAAAATAGCCCACTTTTTGTTTATCAAACTGTAAATAAAATAAATAACCTGAGCCTCTGCCCACCCACACCCTGCACCCCTTTTTTGGTATTGACCTAGGGTGCACTTGAACTGTGCCTAACATCTTAAAATTTAAAAGGAATGTAGTATTTTTTATTCACTGTTACTTCTGACAAACTGATACTTTGCAGACCATGTATGCATTCTATATTCATTGATGCCTAGATGAACAAAAGCTAACCCATCAGCAATGACTTGGCACTAGTCAGAGTTCTAGAATTCAGAACTTGTTTATATTACTGAGGCCTGAACATATCATTACTGTGACCTGTTGCTGTGGCCAACCTGGTAGCTTATATCACTTAATAATCAATGATTATTTCTGCTGGTCTTTCTTTTTTTTTGTTAAGCTATAGTGAGTTTTTTTTTCAAGCCTAGGTTACTTTACTCACAAGCTGCTTTGGGCATATTTTTTTTCACCAGCTGGTTGGCCTTCTTCCAAATGGTGAGAATGTTGCATTCCCTCTTATAGGTTCATAGATCAAAATGTTTTCTTTTTTTTAAACAAAACAATTGCTTTCATATTTTTTGAACTTGTTGAAAAACTTGTTTCATAATTAAAATGTGTTGATCTCCTGAATGATAATGTAATTATCCTGCTATCTAGGATGCTCAACAATTTTGTTCCGTTTCAGAAGCTAAAATCATATAACTGTGCAGAACTGAATATATATATAACAGTTAATGACAGATATGATCATTGAAATATTCAGACTTTCTTTAAACTCTGCTGGATACACATTTATTTCAGGTCAGCGTTCAGTTTCTTGCAAATCAGAGCTGTGTTGCCTTTCAAAATCAAATGGTCTGAACTAATGAAATCCTTTTCATTTCTACGAAATGATCAGCATCTCGTTATTCTACGTACATTTCTGTCCACTGTAATCATGCAGTCTTTGATATTACTAACTTTGTGAAGTTAAACTGAAAAGTAAAAAGGTTGCCTTTGCAGGCCTCTACTTTTTCAAAAGCACATTATCCTGTATTTTAAAATCATGCTATGCAGAATATTATTTGCTACCAGAATAAGTTTTTACCCTGACATTTTAATGTCATTATGTCTTCTAAATGCATTATCACCCCACAATTTAGGACTCTGAAAAGATGGAGTTTTAGTTTTTAAATCATTTAATACCTGTGCTAGTGATTGCCCTTTGATAGATGTGCTGTAATTCTATACTTGCATAAATATGTGGATGCAGTAATTCTCTATTTTATTACCTTCTGTTACTGATTTTTCTCCTAGACTTTGTGTAAATTATTCTGCAAGAATGTTTTGGTCATAGCAGGTTTACATATGTACGTTGGAAATCTAAATATGAAGCAACATCTGACAACACCTGTCCATTAAAGGTGGTAACTGACAGTTACAAGAACATGTGGAATGACAAATAATAAAAATATGCTTTCTGTGGCTGAAATGATAATTGCCTTGATGTGCAGAATTGAGTTCATGTATGGGGAATCTGCTTTAATCACTCACTGTCAAGAAAATATTCTTCAGGTAAAGTTACAATAAAATCAGCCTTTCGTCCAGTGCAGGGCTGTGTTGTTTATTCTGATATCTTTAATGATGCTGCGTTTCCTTTCCATAGTTGTGCTTGACAGGTTATACTTAGAACTGTGAAGCACTGATTTAATACAATCATTTATAATTGGAAATATTTGTTCACTCACTAAGACATTTGTCTGCACTATTCATTCATCTGTCTCATTTATGTACTATAGGGGTCTAAAACATAATGACGGCTGACAGTTGTACATAGGATTCAATCTCTGAGCTGTTAACAAGCTGCTTCTTGTAGTCCAGGCTTTGATTTTCTCTGTTTGTCTATGAGATCATGGTGACAGTTTAGCTGTTTCTGAGTTATGGCATAATGTGTATCGTCATTAATCTTGAACCAGCTATTTCTCTGGCATAATTCTTTAATTTAACTAATCTGAATCCTTATTTCTCTATTTTTGTGCTTCTTTTATTGTCAAAGCTTTGAGTTAGCATGGTTATTCATTCATTCATTCATTCATTCATTCATTCATTCATTCGTTTGTTCATTCTCCATATCCCAAATTATCCTATTCAAGAAAAGAGAAGGACAGAGCCTTTCCTGGCAGTCAATTGGCTTAAGGAATAAAACCAGTCCTGATGAAATGGAAGTGCACTGCAACTCACACACACACACGCACACACACACACACACACACACACACACACACACACACACACACACACACACACACATGCACATGCATTTGGAATATAATCAGTTAAAAGGGAGAAAATTTTAACTCTACGTTTATGGCACATCAAAAAGAATGCAAGTTAGAGAAGGTACAGAATATTGTACTATGGAATTAATTCAGCCCTCAGCTGTTTGAGACTCACTGTCAACTTCATGTTCATTTCCATGTACACTAGACAGGAGACGAGTTTTTAATCTATTGGATAAAGAATTGTGAAGGAGTAATATCCAATTTCTCTGTAATTCGAAGTAGTTTTGATCATGGGTTATTTCAAAGAATTTGCAGTGGCCAGTTATGAGCTTCACAACACTAAAGGCAAATCTATATACATATAGGTGAACAACAATTATTCATATGAAGGGGATCCCCCACTGTATACTTCTCAACCTGTTAGTATAGAAAATCTGGACAAAGGCCCAACATCATGGATGTATTTTAAATATTGTATACTAAAACACCTACTAGAATATCAGGGTATTGTTTAGCACACATTTTCTGAAGAAAATGAAATCTGAAACATAAATGTCTATTAGTGACTTCAATCCTCAATAACATTCCAGAAAACCACAAATTTTATAAGGAACATACCAAAAAATGTGAGGCAAAAATCTCTACATTCTGCTAAAATCTGAACAGTTGAGAGATGTGACCCTATGTGTAGCTCTAGATTACTGAAGAAAGGGATCACTCAAGACAATGGAGCATTATTTTGAGGACTGTCGAGGACTTTCTCCCTTCTCCAATATCATGTGACCAAGAGTTGATACACATGAACTCAAGGTATATAGGGGCTTTGTCCTTTGCAAGAAATACTTCTTTTGAGGTACTTTCTTTGCTTTTCAGTTGACACTGGGTTTCAAGGTTGTGCAACCAAGCATTTGAGGCATAAGTATTTGTGTTCTGTGGTTTTTGAGTAGAAGCTTGATAAATTTCTCCTGGATTATAGTGGTTTACAGTTGTCATTACCGCGGTGGTGCAGCAGTTAGCGTTGTTGCCTCACAGCAAGAGGTTCTCCCGTTCAATGCTCAGCTGGAGAGCCTTCTGTGTGGAGTCTGCATGTCCTCCCCATGGTCGTGTGACATTAAAGACATGCAGATAGGTGCGCGTGTGAATGGGTGTGCCTTCTTTGAAGGTTGGGCGTCTGGCTGGCAACTCGGCACCGTAAAAATCCACTGCCAATCATTAGCAGACGAAAGTTCTGCTGTGGCGACCCCTAACTGGGAAAAGACAAAAGACAAAGAAAGACAGTTGTCATTATATGTTTGTGTCATTATGGTACCTTGTTTAACATGACAATTTTTCTACTGAAAATATCACAATAAAAGACCAGAAGTCCAACATCCAATGATTTAATTGAAGCATGCAAAGTAAGACAATAAAAGCAGAGCTTCTGAGTCACAAGACTCGAGTTACAAGACACTTTTTCAATGCATAACATATAGTGCAACAAGCTCCTCTTATACATAAACCACCAGCCAATAAAAAATATAATTGAAAACATGTGATACAAACTCTTAAATGAAAACACATAATTATTACTTAAAAATACAATACAATTTTTCTACTATTAGCTGAGTTTCTTCACTGGATTTTACATTTCATCAATGTTCTAAGTTTCTCTCTGACTCATTATGTATCTATCCATACTCAGAGTGCAGATTTGTTATTTACATTTTGTCACTGCTTGTTACATTTAAAACATTTGATATAAATCTGGATAAATAATTTGCAGTGAAACTTATAGTGATTTGTGTAGACTCAAGTTACCCTGGGTTCTGTTCTCATGCATGCTTGTTTGTGCGAAAAGCATCACTGATTCTATTACAGCTAATGGGGTTTGACTTTATTCACGGGCATTTAGAAACCATGTAGCTGCAATAGTGAATGTCCTTATGGGGTCATGTGCATATATCCTATGGACCTCAATTACAGGAAGTTGAAGGTATTACACAGTGAAAACTCTAGCTTAGTTGGGTTTTTCTTGCATTTTTTGATGATTCTGTTGTATTGGCCAACCCCTAATCCTGTCTAACTTTTTCAAGCTGGACGGGCAGTTAGGTGTTGCACTAGGTCAACCCCTTATTAAATGAATTAATTAGAAATACTGCACATTAGTTTTTCAGTTTGGACACTTGAACTGCTGTTTCATGTTATACATCTGTGCAATCCAAGGAATCTGTTGCATTCTGCTTACCATAAGTAGAGTTTTATACTGTATTTTGCACGTTTAAACTGTATTTTTGCTATATTGCTGATTTTATAAAACTATTCTTGTTGATTTGTCGCACTTTTTATATTGTGTAGGATAGACTGGATCCAGACCTGCTGAATCTGGTTCTGTTTGTTAAACTGAGCACTAAACCAGCCTATTTTTTGTTGGAAAGCCCTCACCCCTGCACCTTTGTGGCAGGAGAGTGCAGATATGACTCATCTGATTGAAAGTTGCTGACACAGGGCTCACTTTGAGCTTTTCTATTGGTTAAATTATTTAATTCAGTTTGTTCACTGTTTTAACACAACTCCCCAGAGTTAGGTGACCAGCCACTGCTCTGCTGTATTCATTTGTTATTGTGTAGCACACCTCCATACACCATCGTGCACTACTGTTGCAGTGGTTATCCCCACTGCACTACTGTGCAGTAGGAGCAACCATTGGCAGTTACAGATGCAAAATCTTCAGTAGATACATTTTCCCTTAATAGCTGCCCGTGATTCGGCCAAGAAGTCTTTAAATTGCACTTAGCTGCTCAGAGAGCACCTCAGCTGCACTTTTGCCCCTTAAACAATCCCAAAACCACCAAATCTGCAATAGTCTTATACCATTTACAGAGCCCCTGCTAGCATAGACCTTTTATAGATTACTTTGTTAGTATAGACTCCATTTACAGCACTCAGTTATACCATACCCCTCTGTTTTCTCTCCCCAGTGTAAAAACAGGATTTAACCTAGCATTATGGATGGTCAGTTTCCCTCCATTTCTCCTACCAGCCTAATTGACATGTGTATCCTGAGGCAGTGTAGCAACAGCAACCTCTACTCCTAAATCACCCAAGTACAATTTGAGAGAGATGCATCTGCACTAAGAATTTGGAATCCTTGCTCTCTCATGCATGGAATGGTAACACTGAACAGGTTGTCAGCTCACATACTACACCTCCTATGCAAACCATACACTCAAAAGTTAAACCATCATACGTGGAGGTACTCACCAGAAACCTACCTAAACACCAGAGACCTTGAAAACACAAACATGCTGCACCTAATACAGCACCTACAGCTCTCAATACACATAAAAACACAAGCACCAGTGTCTCACCAAATAAGCTCTTAAGGCAAAGCACATCTTAACCAATTTTTTTAGTTATAGGTGACTCCATTGTGAGACACATAGATGTCCCACTCCCAGGCTGGATAAGAAGAAGGTTACTGTCAGCTGTCTATCAGGTCCCGGGATCGGTCAGATCACACATACACTCAAGTATCTCAACATATTGTTATGACTCCATCATAGTTCATGTTAGTGTGAATGACATGAGATGCACCTCACTCGACTATATTAAGAGAGAAATGATTGAGCTCTATGAATATGCATTCTAGGTGAGCAGCATTCTATCCTCACCTAGGTTGTTACCACAATATAAACAAAAACATGACTGGCCTCAATAATTGGCTTAGTTTCTGGTGTCATTCTAATGGGATCCAGTTCCTGTTAGCCTGGGATGACATGGTTGATAGACCATGCTGCTTTGTCAGAGATTGGCTTCATTTGTCACATCTAGACTTTCACTTACTGGCTAAGGCACTTGTCTCCCCCCATAGTGCCTTTTTTAGGTATGGTCTCAAGAACAAAATTTCAGACTTGAAAATATCATTCTGAAATAAAATAAATTTTATGTTGCTAAATGCTAGGAGTTTAAATCAGAAACTGCAGTCTCTGGAAGTTCTTCTCTCTGTGGAGGATATTGACATATGTGCAGTCACAGAAACTTGGTTCAAGGCCACAGACAGTACCCTGGCCTTGCAAGGCTACAATGCCAGCCACACTTTCAGACTGAAAAATGAACGTGTGAGAATTAAAGAAGGAGAAATATTTATCTTTATCAAAGATAAACACACTTCTAGACTAGTTTCACAGGAAAACTCCATCTATTTACTCCAAGTTCAACTTACTGTGGGTAAAAACAACCATTCAAGTCATTGTTGGCTATCGTCCCCCTTCAGTGAACCAAAATACACAAGCTGCCTATTTGGACTTACTTGAGTCAATCAGATCACAACCAACACTCTAGTCACTGGCAGTTTTAACTATCCCTCCGCTAACTGGGAAAATTATATGACTACCAACATTCTTGCACAAAGGTTCCTGGAATTTATTAACACTAATGCCCTGGAATACCGTGCAGTAGTGTAGAGGTTAGCACTATCACAGCAAGAGGTTCTCCTGTTCAATTCTTGTCTGGGGTGCCTTCTGTGTAGAGTCTGCATGTCCTACCTGCACTCGTGTGGGATTCCTTTGGGTGCTCCAGTTTCCTCCCACATTCCAAAGACATGCTGTAGGTGGATTGAATATGCTAAATTGGCCCTAGGTGTGAGTGTGTGTGTGTGTGTGTGTGTGTGTGTGTGTGTGTGTGTGTGTGTGTGTGTGTGTGTGTGTGTGTGTGTGTGTGTGTGTGTGTGTGTGTGTGTGTGTGTGTATAAGTGCCTGGTGTACCCTCTGAGGAGGGTTGGGCCTAGGGCTAGCAACCTGATTGTGTAAATCCAGTACCTACAATGGAAACAATGAGTGCTGAAGGGCGCTCATTGCCTGATGTACTGAAGAGCATGGGAGGAAATCCAGGATCCAGGAATGTCCTGGAACAAATAGTATACAACCCCACTAGGGGCTCAAATATTCTTGACCTGATCCTCAGCAACATGGGTGACCATTTCATCACGACAAGTATAGGACTCTCACTCATTAAATCTGATCACAAATCAGTCACATTTGAAGTAGCTATAAAAAACTAAAGCCCTCTTAGGAGAAATCAGGCTAAAAAAATTCACCAAAGCTAATTATACCTAAGGGATGGCATAAATAATTTCCAAGCTCCTGTTTCCACAGATGGCATTGACAACTATTCTATGGTATACACAAATGCCCTGTACAAACATTTATCCTTAGTGGACATCTAGCATTAATAATTTATACAACAAAAGGAAAAAGTTGCTGTTTAAGAGTAAAAAAGAGAGGTCCCAACACTGGAAGAACACCTTCCTCTGATTCAACAAACAAATAATACAACTTGTAAAGTCCTCTAAGAACTCTTTGAAAAAATAAAATTAGTAACCATAGCTAAGGATAACCATAAGGCATTATTCGGCTATATTCATAACCTAAAGGGTAGGACCCAGATGTATGCTGAACTAGCTGTGAAAAATAGCTAACCTATTAGGTGAAAGATTTAGTGAAAATTTCAACCCCCTGTCCCCTCCAAACATTCCACAAAGCATTCCCTCTACATCTCCCCCACCTGGCATCTCCAAAGAGGAAGTTTATTAATGCTCTCTCCAAGGATAAAAACACAGCCTCTATAGGAGTGGATGGCATCTCAGGTTGCGTTTTAAATGATCTAAAACATGAGTTAGCAACTCCATTAGGTACTGTCTTCAACCACAGCCTGAGACCTGATTTTGTCCCTGCTGAATGGAAAACAGCAATTGTCACCCCCATCATGAAGGGGGTATAGCAACAGACCCTGTGAACTACAGACCCATAAGCTTAATCAGCCTTATCTGCAAGGCCATGGAACAAATCATCTTGGACCATATAAATAAGGATATAAGTGATCTCTAAACCCTTGATCCAACATAGTTTGGTTTTGTCAAGGGTGGGTCATGCCTGTTAAACCTGGTAGATGTCTTCAAATATGTCACCAGAACGAGAAACAAAGGCAAATTTGTACATACAGCCTACCTTGACTTAGCAAAGGCCTTTGACAGAATCCTATATCCGGGCATCATTGATAAACTCTCCCAGTTGAATATCAACCCTTATGTCATCAGAAGGGTTGCCTACTGGCTCAAGACAAATCACACTCTCTCAAAGTTGGGGACTTTACCTCAACGAGCAAACATGATGCCAGTGGGCAGTGGCAGCTCGTGCTATTGGACTGCAGGACTGCTGCAGCCACCCTAGCTAAAAGGAAAGAAAAAGAATTAAAAAAAAAATATTTAGTAAAAAAATACTGACTGGCTCGTGGCTTGGCTTCCTTAGATGCGAGTCTGACTGACTCGCTAAGTCCCGGAACTCGAACTGCGCATGCATGCTCGACGAGTTCCGGGTTTTAAAAAAAAACAGTTTCTCTCAATCCAGACTGCTGTTATACCAGTCCAGATTAAGAAAAGAAGGCTTACTCTACAGATGCCCACAAGTCTATGCAGTTTGTAACTGCATTGAATGGAAGGGCCTCATACTGCCACATCTGCAGTCATGTATGTGACGTGGCTGGCTGGATGGCTACTGGTTGGTTCTTGGCTCTCGCTCTCTTCCCATGCTTTGCTAGTAAAAAGTGAGCGAGCCAAGAAACACTCAGCAGCAGTATAGTTTTGTTTTTTGGAGGCCTGGAGTTTGTTCAATCGGAGGAGTGAGGAGTCAGAGGATAGTGGACACAGGCAGCAGAGCAGAGCAGTGCACCTTGACCTGGCTGGTGTAGAAAAAAAACAAGAAAGATGAAAGAAGAGGCCAGCGCTTCAAAGAACAGAAGGAGGAATGGAAGTGAATAAATAGCAGGTTACTGAAGGTGAATGGGGACATAACTTGTAGAATAAGATTTTTTTTTGTTGGCTAAGCTTTGTTGCAATAATTCTTAGTTGATGTACTTGATAAATAGCAGGTTGGAGAAGTTGAAGGGGGATACAAAAAAAGTTGTAAAATAAGTTTTTTTTTAATTGTTGGCTTTGTTGCAATAATTCTTAGTTGTACTTGGTAAATATCAGGTTAGTGAAGGTGAAGGGAGGGATACAAAAAAAAGTTGTAGAATAAGATTTTTGTATTGTTGGCTTTGTTACAATAATATAATTCTTAGTTGTCCTTGGTGGCTTGCTTACATTACTATTGAAATACATAGATTAAACTGTCTTGAGTCTTAAGATGGCAAAGCAAAGTTCTGAATTACTAATGTTCAGACCCTTCTCCCTCTTGCTGTGTGTGTGTGTGTGTGTGTGTGTGTGTGTGTGTGTGTGTGTGTGTGTGTGTGTGTGTGTGTGTGTGTGCATGTAAATATTGGTTCCCAGCTGTATCGTGTGGCTATTTTATATTTTTGCATTACAGTTTTGGTCCGTTTCTCACAAAATTGTGGTTTTCTGTCAAATTAGTGGCAAATCATTAACGATTGAAGTTAGAAAATAATGACAGACATTTGAGTTTCAGATTTCATACCCTTCAGAAAAGTCATACTAATGCAAGACCTACTATTCTATTATCTTTCTAAATTTATAAAAGCAATATTTAAAAATTGTCCTTATTTTTGGGCTTTTGTCCCACTTCTGTTTATGGCTTTGTCCAGATTTCTTGCACTGAGGTTGACAGGTATGACAAATGTGTCAGTGCCATCACCGTCAGCCAGAGACATTTCAAATTGTGACATATATCTTGTACCCCACTCCCCCATATAGTGACTCTGGATGTGTCCAAGCAAGGCAAGGAGCAGCTATCTGCAACAGGTATCTCTGCTACCCTTAAACTACAACAAAAAGAAAAAAACAAAAAAAAATCTTGCTTTTTTCCCACTTTCTGAAAGTTAAGAAAGTTCAGTTACAGATTTGCTGTTCTGAACTGTTTGGAAGTTTCTAGAAGGCCAGTGCTTGCTTGGGCTAAAGGGAAGTCTCTGTGTTCACCAGTGGGAGTGGTTAACACTGAACAGCCTGCCTGTCCCTGGAGGAGTGGTTACTGCCTAGTAGTTGTAGTTTTATTGGCCATTTTGGGTCAATTCTAAACTCATTGAGCTCTCTCTCTCTTAAAACCCAGCTGCCTCATGGTTTTGGCGCCTTTTCAGGCTTGCTAGTTGATGCTGAAGCACCTACCAAGGGGAGAAAACGCTGAGAGAAGAAAACGAGCCACTTTTGTGATTTTAAGTATTTTCTTCTGATTTTTTGTTAGGTTTTACTGCTTTGCCGGCCATTCTTTTTGGCATTTTCCGGCTTGCTAAAGTTTATATCTGTAACAGTAACAGTACTTGGAACACATCTAGAGCCTGTTTACTGCATTTCCTGTGTTGCACTTAATTTAAAATCGTTTTTTTCTCTAAAAAACTGCATTTTACCTGATTTTGGCCTAGCACTCAAGTGTGGGGTCATTTATTGCAATGCTGTGATTATTTTGCTGCTTGTGTATCTCTGCTACCTTTAAACTACAACAAAAAGAAAAAAAAAATCTTGCTTTTTTCCCACTTTCTGAAAGTTAAGAAAGTTCAGTTACAGATTTGCTGTTCTGAACTGTTTGGAAGTTTCTAGAAGGCCAATGCTTGCTTGGGCTAAAGGGAAGTCTCTGAGTTCACCAATGGGAGTGGTTAACACTGAACAGCCTGCCTGTCCCTGGAGGAGTGGTTAGTGCCTAGAAGCTGTAGTTTTATTGGCCATTTTTGGTCAATTCTAAACTCCTTGAGCTCTCTCTCTTAAAACCCTACAACTCTCTTTTTGCGCGGTTTTGCGCACTGAGCAGCGTTGGGCAGTGCCGCCTAAACAGGTTTAAATTATTCCAGGCTCCACAAAGTCTGCTCTTCACTTTTTCCCTTAGAACTGTTCAAACTCTCAAAGTAACCACTCTATTCTCTTTCTAAAGCCCTGCTCTTGCACAGCTCTTATAAGGAAACACTAACTAACTAAAGCACTACACCCTCCTTGACTTCTCATAAGTATTAGGCTCCTGATTGGTCCTTCCTTATCAAGTGAAAAATCAGTTCCCTCGCCTAATCTGATCAGTAAAAAAAAAACAGTTCCCTATACTAGTCTGGTATGTCCAGGGATCAGTTTCAAGGTTACTCTCCAGTCTGGCTGGTAAATCAGGGAATTTTGAGGCAATGTTACAATTGCCTTATGTACACAGACAACCCTCTCCTCCTTCCAAAAAACTCTAATACATGTGAGAGATGCAGTTACACAGCCAAACTGGAGGCAGAGCTCTCTCAACCCAAGACTGGCACAGTCAGTCAGGAGGAAAAGGTAACCACCCCCACCACAAATCCAGTCTCACACAGACCTATTGCATCTGCATACCCAACACATAAACACACAAAAACATACTCGGAGGCTCTAAATAAAAATCTGCCTAAACAGCAAAGACCTCCTAAGCAGATATCCAAGCAACAGCCACCCCTCAACAATACCCACAAATCACATATCTCACAAAATCAGTGTGCCTCACAGTCACAGCCCTTAAGGCCAAACAACACACCAAATACACTTGTTATAGGGGACTCTATTGTCCGGCACAGTGACGTCCCGCTCACCAGACTGAACAAGGAGAAGGTCACTGTAAGCTGCCTGTCAGGTGCCAGGATCCGCCACATAACGCAAGCACTCAGGTCACTCCAAAGCAAGTACAAATATAACTACATCATTGTCCATGCTGGTGTGAATCACCTGAGACGTACCTCCCTGGACTACATGAAAAGAGACATAGAGGAGCTATCTGGCCATGTATCCCAGGCTGGTATGACCCTTTCCTTGAGTAGCATCTTGCCCTCACCAAGAATGATGCCACAGTATAAAGACAAAATGATCAGTTTCAACAATTGGCTAAAGTATTGGTGTCATTCAAAGGGGATCCAGTGTCTGTCAGCCTGGGATGACATGCTCAACAAGCCACGTTGCTTCGCTAGGGACGGCTTGCACCTGTCACCCTTAGGCTTTCGTATACTGGCCAAGGCTCTTGCCACCCCCATAGTGCCTTTTTAGGCAAGGCTCAAAGGACAAACCCACCTCCATAGACAACCCAAGGATAAAAACTAAAGGTAATGCTACTCAATGCCAGAAGTCTAAACCTCAAGATGCATGCACTCGAGGCTCTCCTCAGTATGGAGAAAATCGATGTCTGTGCAGTAACAGAAACCTGGTTCAAGGCTCCTGAGAGCACCCCAGCACTACCAGGTTATAACTCATACCATGCGTTTCAGCCCCAAAACTCGGACTGAAGCACAAAAGGAGGGGGAGTATCTATATTCATCAAAGATACCTACACCTCCAGGTTAGTGGCTCTGCACAAAGCATCGGAAACCATCCATGTGCAACTAACAGCGGGCAAAACTGCCTTTCAGTTTGTAGCCTGCTACAGAACACCCTCCCTATTACAGGAACCCCACTTGGCATTCCTGAGAACACTGGATAATATGAAGGTCTCTCCAAACACTATGTTATTGGGTGACTTCAACTACCCAAACATTGACTGGGAAAACTACTCAAGCCCAAACACCCTCGCCCAACGGTTCCTTGAATTTATAAACTCTAACACGATGGAACAACTGGTCACTACTCCCACAAGAGGGAACAACATATTGGACCTGGTCATCACCAACATGGGGACTCTATGTTCCACACCAGAGGTAAACCCCTCATTGGTAAGATCAGACCATAAACAAATTTCCCTGGACATCCATATCCCGTCCCCACCCCCAGCCAAGGAAATCACTGTAAGGAATTTCTCAAAAGCCAACTTTGCACTTCTCAAGACTGAGGTGGAATCCTTCAAAGCCCCCGGGCCAGAGGATAATACAGCCCAATCCACAGAATCCTTTACAAATGCATTCTATGAGCACCTGCAGGAATGCATGGATCGTGCTATCCCAAATAAAACCAAGACTCACTCCTTCCAAAACAGGAGACCGGTCTGGTGGACCCCGGCCATAAATAAGCTATTCAACAGAAGGAGGAAGCTACTGCATGACAGAGCAAAATCCCAAAAAGGGAAGGCATCTCTGATCAGTATTAGCAAGAAACTTCGATCCCTCATAAAATCATCAAAGGCCAGTTTCAAAAGAAAAATTGCCCTAGACACTAAATATAATCACAAGGCCTTCTTTAGTTATGTCAGGAATATGGGTGGAAACTCCCAGATATGCTCTGAATTGTTGCATAACGATACAAAATATACCAAACCTACAGACATAGCCAACATCCTGGCAGACAGATTCAGTGCAAACTTCTCCCCCCCTTTCCCCCCAAAGGAGCAAATGCTTATCCCAACTGAATGTAACCTCCCTGACATCACAGATGCACAGGTGAAAGCTGCCCTCTCCAAAGCAAAAAACACAGCGTCTATGGGACCGGACGGTGTCCCAGGCTGTGCCTTACACGAGCTCCAAGAAGAACTGAAACCTCACATTAAGTCACTGTTCAAACTTAGCCTTACTACAGGATATGTACCCAAAGAATGGCGTACAGCTACAGTGGCTCCACTCCGCAAAGGTGGTGCCACAACGGACCCCGGGAACTATTGCCCTATAAGCCTGACTAGTCTGGTCTGTAAAGCTATGGAGCATATTATCATGGAACTCATAAACAAAGACATTGGGAGCCTCCAGACACTGGACCCTACCCAATTTGGCTTTGTTAAGGGCAGATCTCGCCTCTTAAACCTAGTTGATTTCTGTGAAACAGTTACCAAAGCCATAGATGAGGGCAAGGTAGTCCACACTGCCTACCTGGACCTCGAAAAAGCCTTCGACACAATACCCCACTCGGGCATCATAAAAAAGCTTACCAGCTTAAATATCAACCCCTATATCACAAGATGGGTTGTAAACTGGCTCAGAGATAGAACCCACATGGTCAGAATTGCAGGTGCCATGTCCGAATCCAAACCAGTTACAAGTGGTGTCCCACAGGGCTCAGTTCTGGGACCTCTCTTGTTCGGTATATACTTCTCTGAGGTTCAGGCTAACACAGGGGGATTATGGCTGACAAAGTTCGCAGATGACTGCAAACTGGGGGCCATAATCAAATCTCCAGCTGATATAAGCATCCTCCAAAAGGGTCTCACAGAGATGGATGCTTGGTGCCAGAGCCACGGCCTCAAGCTAAATGCTAAAAAGTGCATAGTCATCCCCTTTGGGAAAAACAAGGTGCCCACAAATTACCACATAGGTGGTAATCCATTAAGTACGGAAGAAGTAATTAGAGATTTGGGGACCAACATAGATAGTAATCTCTCCTTTGATAATGACGTTGCCAAAATGGTTAGAAAGACCTTCTATATAGCCCACCTTATCACGAAAGGGTTCACATCTAGATCAAGAGAGGTCATTGTGCCTCTCTACTTGTCACTCATCAGGCCCATAATTGAATACAATTCCCCTTTTGGGATGTACCTTACCCGACACCTGCAGCAACTTGAGAGACCCCAAAAGTACCTCACCAAGAGGATCATGGACTAAAAAGAGATGTCCTATGCAGCTTGACTAAAGAATCTCCAGCTCTACCCAGTTGCATACCGCCTACTCAGAGGTGATCTATGCCTGACATACAAAGCCATGTCAAACCCAGAATTAATGGACATGCTCCACCTCAAAAAATTAAAGTCCCTTAGAGCTACATGCTCCAGGGACTTAAACCTCAGCACAAAAATAAATAGGACATGCTGGAGGGACAGATTCATTTCCCAGAGGGTCCCCTCACTCTAGAATAGAATCCCAATTCATGTTAGACATTGCCCCTCACTGACCCTCTTCAAGCGAAATCTGGACGCATGGATGGGAAATCGCAAATTCACCCCTGGGATCTCTTCTGTGTCCCTGCTAGACAGAGGCACAGTAAACTAATCTTAAAAGGGTACCTTCTGTGACCTACTTTACGGAGGCACAGTAGGCTAATCTAATAGGGTGGCAGAATCCAAATACACTCTGGCTAGGCTTATAAATGCCCTAGGGGAGATAGCCTAGTATCTACCTATGAACCTATGAACCTAGGCAGTGTAAGTGTGCAGAGTATCCCCCATCCAAGGTAGACACAAGTAGTACAGTGGCTTTTCATCTCTCCTTGATTTTGCAGAATGTTCTGTTTTTCTGTCATATTTTTATACTGTTGATTTATGCTTCTTATTCAGAAAATACATGTCATTGCAGTGCCTGTTTCCCTGTGTTTAAGTAGTAATGCTTTAATGACCATCAGGTAAGCTTGCCTGAGATTGTAAGATGCAAGTAAGCTTTAATAAGCATAATGTTAAAGAATTACCAACATTGAAAGCCTTTTTGTTGTTGCCATGCAGAGAATACTTACATAACTAGATAACGTATAAGACTTGGGTATTAAAATGCATGTGACAGTATTTGTAATAAAGGACAGGATTACAGTATTTTCAGAAGCTCATTATATTTGTTGGAGACTTGCAGTTATCTTTGCAGGCTTTACCCGTAAATTAAACAGAATGCCAATCTATCATGTGTGGTCTATAATCTGTGCAGTAATCCTTTAAGCAATTTATGTTTAGCTTGTTTCTTATTTGCTGTTCATTTTTTACTTTGATCATGTTTTCCCCATGAAACAATTAGATAGTTGTTGTCAGGCAGCAGGTCTTTTTTGGAAAAGAAACATTTTTACAAGTTGGGGTATCACGAAGATTGCTACTTTCAGCATGTTACTTGGTACTTGTATAAACCTGAACATAAATTATATTTAGAACTGCAGTACAAGGATAAGTGGTTTGAGATGAGTGTTGCTTGTCTTTTTTATACTTGATTTTGACTGACATTCCAGTAATGTATTTAAAAAATAATTATTTGTTTCATGACTCACAACCATTTTGTTTCCATCTAGATATTAAGAAAGCTGTCATGTAGCCAATGCATTGAAACATTTTTTTTCTTCTCCACTTTATTTTGTCTTGATTGGACTGTCACAATGACGGTTTGGCACCCAGGGCAGCGTATTTAATTAAAGTCCCAGTTTTTGTGCTTTTGAGCATAGCTCTGCCCCTTTCTAGTTGGCCACACTCCTTCCCATTGGCCCCACCCATTCAGCTGTCTCCTGCAGTCCCCCCCCCCTTTGATTTGAAGTCACCAGCCACCACTGCCAGTGGGGTTCCACAGAGGTCAGTGCTAGGCCCCTATTGTTTAGAATATACTTCTCAGACATTCAGGCCAAAACAGAGGGGCTGTGGATGACTACATCTGCTGATGACTGTAAATTAGGTGCATTCATTGAATCCCCGAACAATGTTCACATACTTCAAGAGGGGCTAACACAAACCAATGATTCATGGCAAAGCCATGGACTCAAACTCAATGCAAAAAAATGCATTATCATCCCTTTCAGTAAAAACGATATCCCTACAAACTATCATATAAATAATAATACGCAATGTAACAACTCAGTACAGTGAGACTTGGGAATGCAAGTTAACTGTAGCCTAAACTTTGACCACCGTATGTCTGCTGTGATAAGGAAGGCATTCTATGTTGCACAACTCATTAGCAAAGGCATTGCCTCAAGAGTGAAAGGCATCATAACATGCCTGTCCTCGACCTTCATTAGGCCACTAATTGAGTACAAAGTTATCTTTGGTATGTACCTTACAATGCACCTGCAACAACTTGATAGATCTCAGAAATTTCTAACCAAGAAAATTCACGGTCTCCAGCACACATCAAACATTGACAGACTGAAGTCACTGTCATTGTATTCAGTAGCATACAGACTACTTAGAAGAAACTTGTGCTTGGCCTGCATAGCAATCTTGGATTCAAACTTAACTGAAATGCTGAACATCCACAAGTCAAATGGGACAAGTGTCACCTGCTCCAGGGAACTTAACCTGGCCTGCAACATAAATAGGACTTGCTGGTGAGACAGTTATGTCTATCAGACATTGCCACTTACTGGAAGAGGCTAAATCTTCACATCAAATAATGCCCTCTATGACCCTGCTTAAGCATAGCCTGGATGACTGCATGAGAAACCATAAATTTCTGCTTTGAAATTTCACCTATGACCCTTCTAGATATGGGCAGTCATTGCTAACTAGAAGCTCAAGCTTAGGCAAGATTCTTTATATTGGGTTTGTCTTTTATTATAGTGGGTACACACAGTTAGGCTTATAAAGACCTTCAAGTCAATACTCCAATAATGACCTATGAACCTATAACACTTTTTTCTCAAGCATATTATAATATTCCTAAAATGACAGAGGAAACCCTTAAGTCAGTACATTAAGAATGAAATGTGATACCTCCCAGTGGGTTACAGCTGAAAAGGAAAACAGCAAATCTGTTTAAATGCTCCTGTGCTCAAATCTACAGATTGCTATTGCTGAAGACTTCATTTGGAAAGACTACTTTTAAAAATTCCACAATGTAACTGCTGGGCCAACCAAAGTTTGCAGATTGTTGGATCTTGAGCTTCAAGGTAAGGAGTGGAACTTAAGCATTTAATTAATGGATGGGAACAGGTACTACGTATCATAGATCTTTATCTGCCTTTGTCCTATATGGCATCTTTTCCAGGTTGAATACAGTTCATAGGTTCATAGGAGATTACGTGGCTAAGTGCCCTTACAAGGCTAGCCAATATAACCCAATTTTACCCAACATATGACTCCTAGGGTTAAGAGGATGGCATAGATCTGTGCCTGTGCATTGAGTATCTTACAGATTGGCCCTAAACATAAGGAACATAGGCACTACCCTAGGTGTGAATTTGCAGTTCTCCATCCATTGAGCCTAATTGCATTTGAAGAGAGCTCTGTTTAATGTGAACAGGAAGCCTGTTCCAAAGAAGGAGAACTTTGTGAACCACATCTGTGTCTCTAGCATGTTTTGTTTGAGTCACTAAGTTTAGATCCCTACATCAGGTGACCTTTGTGCTGTTTTACCTGCTGACGTGCATGTACATCAACAAACCAGGTGGCTTGACAGGTAACTGATGCAACTATATCCCTCTTTTGTGGAAGATGCTTCCCATATATATGGAGGAGACTATGTCCCTTATAACCTTTAAAACCAGTCCGGATAATTAGTTGGGAATTCAGAAATCTAAGGATATGTGGACAAAATGTACTTAAGGTGGCTGCTAGTAATCTTCCCCTACTACTGGCCTATGTGACCGAACTTTTAAGTAGTTTCATTAGCTATAAGAACCACTTACCTATAAACAGAAGCAGTGAAGAAAGGATATCTAACTGCAATCATTTTTTTATCACTTTTATTTTTAATGTTGATTCTTGAGCTGCAGTTTTAATACCTCAAATTTGGAGGCATGACTTGCCCTCTTATTTTCAAACCGAATGTTTGCAGGTGAGTAATGCTCACTCATTACAGCCCGGTTCCATCTAATTAACCGTACACAGTATGCACCTCACTGTAGTGGGCTCTTTTGGAGGATGATAAGTATAGATAGCTTCCACCTATTAAATCTAACGTTATGTTTTTGTTTAAAATATAACTCAATAAAATTATGTTTATTACATTCATCTTTTATTTACCTTGTGCAATTCCCTGTTCTGCTTCAAATATAATGATTTTTACTTTTGCATCACAACAAGGATACATTTTCACAAACACATATCATCACATGAAATTTCCTCAGTAGATATGCCATGTAGTACTTGTTGAACTGTATTTTGTCACATTTGCCTATCAAATTTGGCACATTTCTGTAAATGTTATAATATTGATTTTGTTCACTTGTTAACCTTTTTGGGGAGGAGCTAGGAGCACTGTCTAGTTAAGTGACTTGCTCAGTGTCATACATACCTCTCAACCCCTTAGAGCAAGAACTCTAGACAAATCCATAAAGAAAAGTGGAACAAAGGCCCACAAATAGGGACATTTTTTTAAAATATTGCTCTTACAAGCATAGAAAGTTGATAGAATAATAGGTTTTGCATTAGCATGAATTTTCTGAAGGATGTGAAGTCTGAAACTCAAATGTCTGTCATTATTTTCTAACTTTAATTTTTTACTGATTTGCCACAAATTCATTTACCCACACTACCTTGCATGTGGAATGCCATGTGACTGTTTTCTTCAGCATATGCTACATGAGTAAATGAGATCTCAGGGACACTGATTTTCATTTTTTTCTGGGGAAAATACCAGTTCATCCCAAGTTTAGACTGTTTGAAAATTGAAAAAGCATGGGATTTTAATGGATCTTGGCATTTTTGCTATAGAATTAAACTACCACAACATGTATCTCAGCTTATATTTATTATTTATAATATTGCCAGTATACATTATTTATTGTTTCACTTCTAGAAACTGCTTAATTTTCAGTATGTAATGATGTATAGGACAATTATAATAAAATCACCATAATGACTGGAAATTACATTTAAAATCAGTTTTTTTTGGCAGAGTACTTCAGTGTGCACTTTTATTGGTTAAGAATCACAGGTATAGTAACCCAAGTTCATCTCATGAAAACAGAATTTCATTTTTTTGAAAATCAAAAATTAGTGTCCATTTATTCAATAGGTAGTAACTCCTACATCTGCTTTTTCAACTGGTTATCATTACTGAAACTGTAAAACTCAGACAAGGCAGCTATCTCACATACTGACAGTGTCTTCACAGCCATACTTTTCCCAACTCTATACTTCCTAAAGTGCCCATGACTATTAATGATTTATTCACCTGCCCCACCCAGCTTTCTATTTCACTCTTTCACATTCTCTTTCTATCTCGCTCACAGTTTCTTTCATTCAATATAACATTCTCAGGAATATTTCATGCATCTGGAGCGTTTCTGCATGGGCCTCTGCTGAAAAGAGGCTCTGTCCTACTCAGACTTTCCCAGTCAAAAAATGTTAAATAAATAAATAAATAAATTTCATATACAGGTCATCAGATATATAGATTTTAGTCTGATGTGCATTTCTAGATGGCAGGAGATAAATTTAGTGAACCGTAGCCAGACCTCTCAACCAATTGGGGACAAATTTCAACAGACTCAGGGACAAGTAAAGAAAAAATCAGGGACAATCAGGGACACTTTTAAAATATTAGTGCTATTAACTTGAAACATTGACAGAATCAGAGCATATGAATTAATACACATTTTCTGAAGTAAAAGAAGTTCATAACTGTTAATTACTGTCATTATTCATTGTGTAATTCACCACCTTTCCTCCAAAAGTCACTAGTTTTAGGAGGGGTTAAGAGGGACAGAGTTAAAATTTGAGTCAAAATCAGGGACAGTTGAGAGGTATGATTGTAGCATAATAAGAAACATATGAGGAACTTGTCTCTTTTTTTGTTAAAAATACCACCTTGGGGTCTCCCCTGAAAAGAGGCCACTAGCATAGTAGGACTAGCCTGGTCAATAAAGGATAAATACAATAAATAAAAATAAATTATTTAAAGGCTCCTCTAAATGTATATCCCTAGCATGACTATAAGAAAATTAAAAGTTCAATGAAGCACTTTAAACTTGATAGCTGTGTTCTTATTTTGTATGCTTAAATTGAAGGTATATACACATTCTCTCCCGTTTTTAAAAATATTACTTTCTCTTAGCCAGTGTTTCCCATCACAGTTTGACAATATATCTCAGGACTTTATAAGATAAGTGCTGCAATGCATTTTCAACCTCATTTTTCTAAAATGATGTCGGTAGTTTCTTAATTAAAAAGTTTTGTAAACTTTTTGTTAAGAACATGCCCCCACAAATTTACTAGCTACCTTGCTGATATAATTTGAGAGATAGCATGTATGTGTGGAGGGGGTTGTCCATAAACTTTAATGAATGGGAACCCACTCATGCACTGCAGTGCATCCATTAAAGTCTATGGACATACATGCATGCAGTCTGTGCATTGACATCACTGAGGGCAAAGTTCAAAGAACATTTTGGTCTTGTCATGTAAAAGAAAACAGTGTTTCACAAAAAATGTTAATTTTAAATCTTTCTCCAGAAAACAGGCACCAATAGAAAGAAAATGCAGGACAGCTCTGAAACTCTACATAGTAGGCATCCTTCAATCCTAAATGATCGTGGGTTTCCATCTCTATTGGATTGATTCGAGCAGCATCATCTGTGGCTGGGCAATCCAATATGGGAGTGGCAGTCTTTTCCACATTCTGAGCAGCAGTAGGCAAATGTCAGTCTGGTATCATGGCCATGGATCTTCCTGAAGGTTATCCATGCCAAGGCAGTTTCATACATTATGAGAGTTTATTTCACTTCCCGTTTCCAGGCATACTTGTCTAAGGTGAGAGAATAACAGGAGTTCATGCTGATGTAGATGTCCTTGTAGTACAGTTTGGTTTGCCCTTTTGGGCTCTTTCCAGACTCCAGCTCTCCAAAAAAGGAGGTCTTTCTGTATATGGCCATCCGTCATGCATAAGAGAACCCAACCAGAGCATACATCTTTGTTTCAGGATGGTGAACATGGAGATGGTGCCCACCGTCTCAATTACTGTGCTGATGGGGAACATGTCCTGCCCTGAGCCAAGTATGTGCCTAAGGCAATGCATATAGAATACATTGAGCCATATAGAATACATTGAGCCGCTGCTCCTGTTTTGAGCACAGGGTCCTTATTTCATTGGCATACAGTGATGTGTTCAAAACATAGGCTGTGTAAACCTGCACCTTGGTTTGCACAATGAGCTTATTATTAGCCCACTGAACCTGCACCTTGATGTGCTCACTGGGCGTATTATTAGCCCAGACTCTCTTTCTCTAGAAGGCATTGTGATGGCAATTCCAGTGTGCATGTTGATCTCCCTAGGAAACGAGAAGTCAGAGACACAAACTCTTGGACAACCTCCAGCTGAGACTCATTCACCCTGATTGATATCTAACTGCCCACATTTTGGTCCATCATGTTTAAGCTGACTGTGAGACTAAATTCCATGCATGCATCCACAGAGTGAGTCATGAGTGACTGAAGTTTTTGCTGAGTGTGAGCCACAATAGCTACATGATCAATGAACATGAATTCCCTTAGATGCTTGCTAACCACTTGTCTTCTATCTAAGCCTCAGTGGTTTGGAGAGGTTGCTGTCCATTCTGGTTCAGAGAAATATATCCTCCAGCAGTTCTGAAAGCAAATTTCAACAGAAGTGCTTGGAGTCACGTGCAGCAGGTAGCTCATCATTTTGTAAGCAATTATTGGCTCCAACTTTGCTTCAGGATTCATCAAGCAGCAAATATTTGTGTCACGAGAGGTTTGAACAATGGGATCAAGCAAGCCATCAGTCCATCTCAAAGGAAGATCACCCCATTAAGTCACCCACAGTCGTGGTCTTGAAGGACAGAACCAAGCAGATGGAATGCTGGCTGTGACGCTACTCGCAGGTGTATGCCAGATAGGCCATAGTTACAGAGACAGCTTCAAATGCTGTGAAGCCTCTGCCAACTATGATTAAACTTGATGCTGAAACCAACTTAGAAGAACTCAACAATGCCAAAAAGTACTCTTTTCCTGGAAAGGCCCCCCAGGAAAGATGGTATTCCCTCAGAAATCCGTAAATGAGCCAACAGTACCCTAATCTCAGAGCTACATGCAATACTTTACCAATGCTGGAGAGAAGGTAGTGTACTACAAGATATGAGAGATGCTAACATAGTTACTATCTATAAGTATAAGGGTGACAAAAGTGGTTGTAACACTATCATGGCATCTCCCTTCTCTGAATAATGGGAAATCTGTTTCCATACGTTGGCCTGAAGAGGCTCCACACCCTTTTCAAAAAAAGTTTACCCCGAGTCTTAGTGTGGATTCAGAGCTGAACAGTCTATTATAGAAATGATTTTCTCTGTTAGACAACTACAAGAAAAGTGCAAAGTGCACTGTAGATTGCCTTCATTGATTTGACCAAGGCATTTGCCTTCATCAGTAAGAAGGGTCTGTTTGTGATTCTGGCAAAGATCAGTTGTCCTCCATCACTATTATCAGGGCCTTCCTTGAAGACATGAAGGAGAACATTGTGTACGATGGATCCATATCCAAACCTTACAAGATTCTCAGTGAAGTAAAGCAGGAGTGTGTACTGGCTGCAAAATTGTATGGTATCTTCTTTTCAGTTCTGTTGAAATTTGCTTTTGGAACTACTACAGCCCTCCAACATTAGAAATAAAATGCAGGACAGCTCTGAGGGCACCACATGCAGTGGTGCATACAGTAGTCTATAGACTGTAATGTAATGCTTTAACTTTTTGATTCTGGGTTCTTCTTTCATTCTAACTGTGCAGCTTGTCAAAATTAGCTTTGGATTACCCTGTATCTTATATTCAACAAATTTCAAATAAAAACAAGAACATAAAAATAAACTTCATAGAACAAAAGATATTACATAAATGCTGAATATGTATTATCACCATCATGTTACCAAAAAGACTTGTGTGTGTAAACAGAAAAGTGGATGAACTATTGAAAGTCTGTGTCTCATAGTTAACTGTGATTAATATATTATTTATTGAGCATGAACTTTTATTTGCCTCTGAGGCACAGACCACTTATTTGTCCAGTTAATATTTTCCAGATGTCAAAATGAAACACACAGATGAGATCGTGGGAGAGCAATGGCATGAAACAAAGTATTTATCTAGAGGAACTTTAGCCAACCTTTATACAAACAACAAATTCCACTACTTTAAAACAGGCATTGTACATCAGGACAGGGCAGCAGTTTTGCTGTAATAGTGATCAAGTCTAGTTTAAAACTATTCTCTTCTTGGATTTGTTAACTGTTATGAAGTTTAAATTTTTTTTGATATGCAAAACATAGTTAAGGACAGAAATGAGAAATGTTGCTTGCACTGCAAACACACAGCACAGATGTAACAGTTGTAAAATGGTTGCCATTTTAACAAAACCAATATTCACATAGACAGTTTCCTACTTTCTAATGCAGACTATTAAACATTATTCAGTTATGCAAATTAATGTGCATATAGAAAGTTAGCCAATCTGAAAACCATAATATGTACTGTTTTTATACATATATATGTTGAGAGGCATATGATTACATAATCTGCTGTACCATTACAAGACTGATTTTTCATGAAGTAAGAAACCTAAAATCCTCAGGGAGTTGAACTGAGGAGGAATATAGACAAAGCCTGTGAAGGCACAGAAATTTCATAAAAACATGCAATGATTCGCATTTTCAGTGTATCTTGGGAGATGTGTAAATGACCCACAAGAAAAAGTTTCAGCACATGCAGGCTTTAATAAGCAGTAAGAAAAAATTAGACTCCACTACCTATGGAGTTGCATTTCAGAATTATTATATTTCATCAGTTTGTCGTAAGTGGAAGATGATATTAAAAAATATTTCAAATTATTCTTGTTAAGGGCAATACTGATCATTATGTCATCCACGATACGATAATTTGGCCTGCACTAACATTCATTCGTTAATATAAGTAATACAATTAAACCTCATGCTTATGCAAAAACTTGAGCATTATTTGGACAGCCTGCCCATTGTAAATCAAGCATATATATATATATATATATATATATATATATATATATATATATATATATATATCAATGCAAGAAGTCCAACTGTTCAAATATTCTTGAGTGACCAGACTTTGTATTGATATAGGTGCGATACCATACTGTGACATATATTATGAGGGACAGCAGAAAACATGCGGAAAAACAGAAATGTTCTACAAAACTCTAAAGAGTTGACAGTTTTGTTTACCATCAGTATGATAACCATACCTGTCAACTGTCTACTGAGCCCACCTTGGAGGAACTCTATTAATAAATCTTTAATGTTTCTCTACTATAAGAACATAGGAGATTACCAGGCTAATGCCTCTGTTATATTTATGCCATCTCCTTGTAAAATGTTTAAATTGTATATAGAGTTCTCTTCTCACTAATGCCAAACATTAACAGCTTCATTCTTCTTTTTGAATAAAAAAGCCCAAATGTAACTTGTCAACAATAGCAAACAACAGCAACCCATTCTGCTCCTTGTACTGAAATGATGTGTTGTGCCAGCATGCAGACATGACATACATATGCACAACACATAAGTTTTCAAGGCCCTCTACACCCCTGGAAAGGCATTAATTACACAATAACACACACCCTGGAGGGCGTTATTGAACTTAGAGAATGGGATCACTGTAAAATGATGTTTTACTTTCTCCTTTTTTTAAGTGCTATGTGTGTGTGTGTATATATATATATATATATATATATATATATATATATATATATATATATATATTTTTTTTTTTTATTTATTTTTATATAAAATAGTTCCTCTGTCTAATATTCCAAACTTTCTGTACCATATATTAATGGTTAATGGTTTTGGAGGAAGCATTTTACATCAAAAATATATAAAAATATATGACTTAAAAAAATAAATAAGTAAGTAAAACACAATTTTACAGAGACCCCCACCCTCTGTCACTCTCTCTCTCTCTCTTCTGCTTTCATACACAGTCCCCTCTGGTTTCAGAGTCTCATTCACTCACACAAGCATAACTCTCAACCTCTTAGCACAAAAAATCTGGACAATGCCACCAAAATGGGAGAATTTTTAAATATTCCTCATATAAACGTTGAACGTTGCTAGAGTTAAAGGTCTTGTATTACAGTGGATTTCCTGAAAGATACAACGCATGAAACTGAAATGCCTGTCATTATCTAATGAATTCACTCCTCACTGACTTGCCACAAAACATCAAAAAAACACAACTTTTATGAGGAATAGACAAAAAATATGAGGCAAAAGTCTGGGCCTTCTGCAAAAATTTTGACAAGACCTCTCTCTCTGCCTCTCTCGATCTCACATACACAGTTTCCTCAGCTTTCATACAATCATTCACTCACACAATATTGCTGTCACTATCTCAATCTCTCTCTCACACACACAGTCTCCTCTGCTTTCATACTTTATTTACTTACACATGTAGACAAAAACATAAACGGTCATACAAGTACATACACACGCAAACAATTTTTTTCTGTTTATATTTTTATACTTGCTAAACAGCAAAAGAGCTGCTTAGCGACTGTAAAGTAATGACAGACATTCTTTTTTTTGTAGTCCAAGCTTCACGGCAGCTTGATATGCTGTTGTGAAGTGGTGGACTCATTTTTCAGCAGGCATTACTTGTACATTAATACCCTGCTGGAGAATGTTTGTTCTCTAATCAAGGTGCTGATGTACAGTTTGCTCATTCTCAGAAATAACAATAATCCACTCCTGGGTGTAGGGATCACAGGATTTACCCACAGTTGGCTTTCAAGTATGTCTATATTGGTTTGAAGAGTAGTAGCACTTAGATCACATGACTTGGAGCAACTTTTTTGCCGAATGCTATCTTGAGTCATGTTTTTGCATTTAGCTTGTCACAGTTTTTCAGTACATCAGGTATGTGCATATTCCAGCCCTCTTTGCCCTGATTGGAAAAGTTCAGTGTCAGGGATTGAACAGATAACATTGTCCAGCGTGCAGTTATCAACAAACGTGGAAAAGTACACTTCAGGGATATTGGCTTGAATGTCTGCAAAATAAAGACTAAACAGGAGATGTCCCAGTGCTGATCCCTTTGTTACAGCACTAGTGTGTGTGTGTGTGTGCTGTCCTTCTTATGAGATGCTAAACCAAGATCCCATCTGCTTGAGCTGATGCTAGGTCAGGTGGATGCAAAAGATCCCATAGCACATTTGAAAAGAATAGGGGAGCTTTATTTCACAACTTCATTTTCATATAAGAAAAATAAGAAACTTCCTTCTTCATACTAAAGAAAAAAACATAGGTCTTATCACTTTAAATATTCTACATCAGCCAATACCCAAATAAACAAATAAATAATAAATAAAATGATTACTAACTTATTAAAAAAAAAATAAATATTCTATTTCTTATGTATTAAAATATATTTTCTGTAATTTAGTTTACATTCCAAATTTTAAGTTGAATTTCTTTCATTCTTGCCTTCCATATCTGATTAATAAATGCGATACATATATTATATTTCTTGTCAGCAAACTTATTTTTCATTCCATAAATACTATATTTAAACTTTTCATCTATTGCCACTCATCAGTCTTTGTCAAATTCTCCCTACTTTTTAATTTTCTAACCCTCCTACATTCTAAAACCACATATTCTATAAATCCTAATGCCTTACACTCTAAACACTTAATATGTTCTATTGCTTTATTATATTTCATCTCTCATTTTATTAGCAGGTTATTAATCACTAAATGCCATAAAAACTCTACTTTTCTTTTTTTAACAGCATATTTTTCTCCATTATCTAAATGATTTCCTTTTCTCTTCTTTATTTTTAATATGCACTTCCACAAAATTATTTTTTTCTTCAGTTACCTTCTCTTTCTAATTTTCTTTTACTCTGGTTTTCTTAACTCTAACAATAAATCCTTATGTTTCTCTATTATAGGGGCATATGAGGTTACTAGGCTAATAGACTTACAGCCTTTTAAGCCTAGGCATTCATGCCCAATTATCAATGCTCACAGGTTAGAATGGGTTTGGCATATGTCAGTGCCTTAGAGCCTCTACAAACCACACTTGTCCATAAGGGCCACAGGTAATAAACCAGTGGAAAATTTGCAATTTCCCATCCATTGATCCAAACTACATCTGTAAAGGCTTAAGGAAGAGTTCTGTCTCACATGAATGGGGAGTGCGTTGCAGAGGAAGGGTAATGTCTGAGACACACAACTGTTCCTCTAACATGTTTTGTTTATGTCACAGACAAGGTTTAGATCCTTAGATTGGGTAATTCAAGTGTGAATGTGTGGCAAATCCATGAGGGATGGATTGGAGAATGCCTTGTAAGTTAGGCACAGATCACCTCTGTAAGAGACCGAGTACAAAGACAGGGCTTTGAGGTGGTCTGCATAGGACATTTTGTTTACACCCAGTATTCCTTTAGTGAGGAACCTTTGTGGTCAGTCCAGCTGTTGCAAATGCCTGGTTGGTGTATGCTGAATAGTGCATTGTACTCAATTATTGGTCTAATGAGAGCTGAGTATAGTGGGAAAATGATCTCCTTAGATATGGATTCCATGCCCTTACGAATAAGTTGCACCACATGAATGGATTTTCTCACTATTATTGACACATAGAGATCAAACCTCAGGTTACATTCAGCCTCAGTTCCCATGTCCCTTACCACTGGGTCTAATCTTAGGGGAATGTTATCAATGCTATAAATCACAGGGGAAGTTGTCTTCCCAAAGGGTATGATCGTGCATTTTTTTGCACTGAGCTTTGGGCCATGGTTCTGGAACCATTTATTTGTGTCAGACTTTCTTGGAGGATATCTACATCTTTGGGGGATTCAATGATTGTACCCGGCTTGCAGTCATCAGCAAATTTGGTCACCCAAAGGCCCTCTATATTTACCTTGACCTGAGAGAAGTATATTGCAAACAGTAGAGGTCCCAGTACTGAGCTCTGTGGGCAACACTAGTAACAGGCCTCTTGGTGCAGGTGAATTCTCCCACCCTAATTTTATGTATCCTATCTGTGAGCCATTTAGCTGTCCATGGTGTGACATGGGGGGAATTATGCCTAAATTTGTGAATTTGTATATAATACCTGAGTGAGGTATTGTTTCAAATGTAGGCAGTGTGTACCATTTTGTGCTTGTCTATGGCTCTGGAGACCTTCACAAAGAAGTCCACCAAGTTTAGTAGGCTTGACCTGTTCTTGATAAAACTGAACTGGGGTGGGTCCAATGGTTGAAAATTTCCTATGTCTTTGTTTTTCAAGTCCACAATAATTCTTTCCATGGTCTTGCATATTAGTCTAGTTAAACTTGTGAGTCCATAGTTCTATGAGTCTGCTGATCATCCACCTTTGTGGAGACGAATGACAGTTGCAGTCCTCCATTTCCAAGGCTTGATGTCTGTCTGGAGACTATGATTGAATAACGATTCTAGTGGGCCTGACAGGTCATGTTTCAATCTATTTAGGAGGCATCCTGTGATATTATCAGGACCCACTGATGCAATATTGTTAGCTCTGGAGAGTGCAGTGAGGACCTGTTCTTTAGTGATAGTTGGTAGAAAAATAGTAAAGGTTATTTCCTAGGGAGGATTCTTGTGGTGGAATTGGAGCTAAATTTATCATCCGGCAAATCTGCTATATCCCCCAGTTCAGAATAGGAAGTTCCATTTGCTGTAAGTTCAGCACACTGTTGAGTGTTCCCTTTAAGGTTGCATACATAACTGAAAAATTCTTTATGGTTATCCTTAGCCTGGGAGGCTATTTTTACCTCAAAGTTGGCTGTGTTGAACTAGAGTAGCCCCCTGAGTTGCTTGTTGAGACTGATGAGGGAGGTTTTTTTTTTGTCTTTTGAGCACAGCTCTTCCAATTTTTGGGCAGTATTTTCTTTTTTTATTGTAAAACCTATTTATATTGGGGGTCTACCAGGGGGGCTTGTGTTTGAAGTTTGTACTAAGTTTATTTCAGTTTGGTGCTGCTGTTTCTATGCAGTTATTTACATGCTTATATAGGGTTTCCGTAAACACTTCCACATAGGCCACCATGTTCTCTCAGTTTGAGAGGGCTTGGAATTTAGCTGCTCTTAATAGGAGGTATATAACCTTGGAAAAGTTTGTAAAGGTTTTGGGGTTTGCTGGAAGTTCAGCCTGTATATTTATTTCAAAGGTTACCACTTTGTGAACTGATCTGACCAGTGATGACATCGCAGAAGGGGAAGATGCAACATTTCCTCATATTTATGAGTACCATATCAAGGATATATGCACCCCAGCAGCTGTGCAGACTAGCTGTTCCAGGGTGTTTACATTGACAAAATCCAATAATATTTGAGCCTGCAGGTTAGTGGTTGTGTATGTATCCCTGTTTATACTAGGCTAGCAAAAATCATCCGTGAATATGATGTTGGGCTGAACAGTGAGTGACTGTAGTACATTAAACTATATGGTATGGTTATCCTGGGTCATAGAAAGGGACCTATAGCTAGCAAGGTTATGCTATTGAACTTTACTTAAGGTTAGTTGGGCATGTAGTAGTTCAGGCATGTCATATTGATTGACCAATCTTGAGATGTGCTTACTTTTTATGTAGATTGATACAACTCCACCTGTTGTCCTTTCCTGTGCAGTAGCTGGTCGATATGCATGGAAGGCATTATAGCCTCATATTGCCAGGCTACCTTCCACTACTTTTAACCATGTCTCAGTAACTGCACAGATGTCAGCACTTTCCAGGGTGGGGAGTGCTTCCAGGCAGTGGAGCTACTTGTTGAGATTTGTAGCACTGAGTAGTAACACCTTTATTTTTTCTCATGTGAAATTTACCATGCCCGAAGGTTTATCAGATTGGAATTGCTTAAAAAAAGCACTATGGGGGTAGATAACATTTTAGTTAATATCCAAAAGCCTAGTAGGGGCAGGTACAGACCATCACCAGCAAAGCAGCATGTTTTGTCAATCATGTCCTCTCAAGCTGACAAACATTGGACCCCCTTAGAATGATACCAGTAACTTAGCAAATTGTTAAAGTCAAACATCTTTTGTTATATTGTGGTATCATCCTTGGAGAATGTAGAATGCTTCTCAATGCTAGTTTCATACTTGCCTGGAACATTTAAACTAAAAGCTCCATCATGTCTATCTTCACATAGTCCATGTAGACGAGTCTTGGGTCATTAATGTCCAGATGGGCTATGACAGAGTCATACTGGTACTTATGGTTCAGTGTTCTGAGTGCATGTGTGATCTGGCAGATCTTTGCCCCTGATAGGCAACTGACCAAGACTGTCCGCTTGCTCAGACAAAATACATCAAAATATAATATAATAATATCAAAATTAAAAAGATATGGAAATATACAGACCTTAAGGGTAGAAAATACAAAATCACTGCAGTCAAACAGCAGTTTTAAACTCAAAACCCTTGTAGCTGAATAGGGATGTATGTGAATACCTTAAATAAGAAAGCTGTTTCTCAGCTCCTCTCACTAATCAGTTAGATCTAATTTCGATTCAGTCAATAAGTGGTTAGGAATGTTTCCTATCTGACACTGACCAACAACTTGTAGGCAGTAGTCATAGCAGCTTGGACAAATGCAACAGGGATATTCCTGATGTTTAACAAATGAGCAATGCAAAAGCAAGATTCATAGAGGCTATTTATGCTAATGTGAAAGGTCTTAAAATAATGAGCTGCAGATGAGAAATGTGGTAACGTGTAGTATGCTAAGGCAGTTTTGTAGTTCGTAGTACGACATCTCTGCAGAACACACATCTGTTGGTAAAGTGTAGTATGCTAAGGCAGTTTTGTAGTTCGTAGTATGACATCTCTGCAGAACACACATCTGTTGGTAAAGTGTAGTATGCTAAGGCAGTTTTGTAGTTCGTAGTACGACATCCGTGCAGAACACACATCTGTTGGTAAAGTGTAGTATGCTAAGGCAGTTTCGACATCCCTGCAGAACACACATCTGTTGGTAAAGTGTAGTATGCTAAGGCAGTTTTATAGTTCGTAGTACGACATCCCTGCAGAACACACATCTGTTGGTAAAGTGTAGTATGCTAAGGCAGTTTACATCCCTGCAGAACACACATCTGTTGGTAAAGTGTAGTATGCTAAGGCAGTTTTGTAGTACATCCCTGCAGAACACACATCTGTTGGTAAAGTGTAGTATGCTAAGGCAGTTTTATAGTTCGTAGTACGACATCCCTGCAGAACACACATCTGTTGGTAAAGTGTAGTATGCTAAGGCAGTTTTGTAGTTCGTAGTACAACATCCCTGCAGAACACACATCTGTTGTTAAAAGCAACACTTCTCCTTTGATATTGGAGTTGCAGTCCCAGATCTTGTTTGTCCTAGTATACACAAGCACTTCCTTGACACACAAATGAATTACTTCTCCCAGCAGCCCCTTCATCAGTTTGTATTAAGTATGTACATGTGTTAAAATGATACAATAAGTTATTTTTCCCAGTGATAACTTCAGCAATCTGACCACGTATGCAGAAGCATTTCACTGCCACACAAAGGAATTATTTTCCCAAGTGGCCCCTTTCGTCACATTTTGTAGTATACACAAGCACTAAAATGAAACATTCACCCAAGCAACCCCTTCAGTGAAATGTCCTGGTATGAACACATGTCAAAATTAAGCATTTATCAAAGTGACCTTTTCAGTGAAAATGTCCAGGTATGCAGAAACACCAACAAATGTGACCTCGCATCTTCATATTATCCCTGAAATCTGTTGATTACTGGCATGATTTCAGGGCTGTTTACACATTTTTTTTATGTAAATGAGGGCACTATAAGTTTGTTTATGAATTGAATTCATATGCATATGCGTAACGCCCCTTTACAGTGCAGTAGCTGTCCCCCTATTGCTTATGTGATAAACATGTTATATTTTTGCAGTGGGGGGAATGTTTACAGCAACTCCTTTGCATCTTCAGATGCATTCTCACAGTCCAGGATTTGCATATCTGTATAGTGCTGTTCTTCATGGATCACCACTATGAAAATGCAAAGCCCTTAACTGTGAATACCATCTTTGACAACAAGAAAAAAAAACTTTGCTGAAAAACAATGTTTAAAATGCAATAAACTGTAATATATTAACACCAAAATAAAAAGTAATGGAAACATCCAAACTTTAAATTTAGAAATTCCAACATTTAAAGCAGACAATTGTTTTAAACTCTTGCAGCTGAAGAGGAATGTAAGTAAATATCTTAAGAAAACTGTTTCACAGCTCCTGCTACTAATTAGATTTAATTTCTATTCAGTCGATGAATGAAAAAGGAATGTATTCTAACTGGCCCTAAACAACAACTTTTAGACTTTGAGAAAAAACTTTAAATACACAACAAACTGTAATATAATAATGATAACAAAAAAAAAATGGAAATACCCAAACCTTAAATTTAGAAAATCCAAAATTCAGTGCAGTCAAATAGCAGTTTTAAACTCAGAGCTCTTGTAGTTGATAAGAAATGTAGATGAATACTTGGATAAAAGCAAAAATAATGGGGTAAAAAGGCCCCAAAATAGGGACATATTTTACATATCGATCTTATAAATCTAGAAAGTTGATAGAATAATTGATTTTCCATTGGCATGTATTTTTCTGAAGGATATGCAACTTAATATTCAAATGTTTGCCTTTTTTTAATTATTTCATTCCTCAATGATTTTCTAGAAGCAATCGAGTTTTATGAGGAACAGGCCAAAACTATGAGTAAAAAATCTGGACATTCTGCAAAAATCTGGACAGTTGACAGCTATGGTTCAGCTCCTCCTACTAATTAGCTTGAATTAATTCCAGTTCAATCCATGAATGCAAAGCAATGTTGCTTAACTGACAGTGTCAGGCAGCCTTTAGATTAAAAAATGCAGTAAAACAAAGTTTAAAATAGAACAAACTGTAATATAACAAAGCCAAAATGAAAAAGTATTAGAAATATCCAGATCTAAAATATAGAAAATTTATAAATCAACGTAGTCAAACAGCAGTTTTAAACTCAGAGTTCTTGTAGCTGAAGAGGAACATAAATAAAAATTACAATTAGCTTTAATTTTATCTTATTTTCTTATTTAACTTTTTAAAAATGCTATTTAAAAATAAAGACACAAAATAAAATTGTATTTTTTATTCTAACCCTCCATATTCTACCTTATTATAAACCCCACTTCTTAATCAGGTTTAAATCTGAACCATATATAAAACAAAAACATTTCAAAATTCTCTCTTTCCACCTCTTCTTGCACAATATAACAGACCTAACATATTCCAAACTTTGCTAAAACATATCCATTTAATAAAATACACTTCCTTTCTAAAAATGAAATTAAAATATTTCATAAATAAATAAAATCTTTTTTCTTTAAACCACATCTACCTATTATAGTTTCATTACTTCATAAGTCTAAAACATACCTGCAACATTTCTATATTTTTATTACTAAATTAAATGCCTCCTTTTTATTTCTCCAAAGCATCTACTTTTCTCTTTATTAATTGTAAAACCTAAATACATTAGCAAATGTTCCACTATTTAATTACTTTTATTATGAATTTTATATTTTATGAATTAAAACCACATCATTTGCATACACCATCATTACTGGAATTTCAATATTTTCTGTGTATAACAACATGGAGCTTCATTAACTTTTATATGCATTACACCAATAATATAGCATTGATACTTAATGCAAACAATAAATCACTCACTGGGCAACTTTGCCTTTCTCCTTTTTGTTTTTTTAATGTCTCTACTTACCCATCCATTCACAGTTAATCTAGTGCCACCTTTATCATACACCTTTTTAAACATTTTTAATTTTTTATTGATATCATAAATTTCCAAAATCTTCCATAATTGATACCTATTCACATTATCATATGTTACTACAATCTTAACTCCCTTTCCCTCCTGTTTTATATTAGTTCCTTAACTATCATTAATGTTTCACTTTTCTTCCTTTAATTCCATATATTCCCTCTCTCCACTTATACTTCACTATGCTTTCTTATCCTATCTGCATTATTTTCATCAACATTTTATAATCTAGATTCATTAGTGTGGTAAGTTTTGAGTTAGTTAACTTTCTTTCTTCTTTCTCCCAAATTAACTTCATTACCCCTCACAAATCTTTCCAAAGCATTGTTTTTTTCATTCATTCATAATTTTCACAAGTATGTATTTTTGAATCTTACTAATATGTGTCTAAAATGTATCATCTTGTTCATTACTCCAGGTGATGAATTTTCATTAACATTTCTTATTACACCTTCCATTTATCTTTTTTCTGATATTGATTTTCTGCTTCTGCAAACTTTTTCACATTTCCATTTCCTACCCACCACTTTCCTCTCCTCCTGATATTTGTGCCCAACATAATTAATTCCTTTTTTCTGCATCTCGTTTGTAATTACTTCATTTATTTATTTACATTTTCAGTTATCATATACTGTTTTTCAGCTTTTTCCCACAAATAATGTTTTCTTCTTAATATTACACTAATAATTTATGCTTTCTAACTTAATTTTTTACTTGAGTCTTATCTTCCCGATACAGGTCCTTTTCTTTAATCCTAAACTGTTCACTACTTTCCCCCATCAAACTCCTTAGCGTACCCCATTTTTCCCATAAAATATCTCATTTTCTATTTTTTCATATTCTTTTTTTAACTTTTGTTTTATATACCTCCCACCAATCTGACCAATTGTTATACATAAATCAAGTAACTATATGGGCCTTGCATAAATCTTTAACTGTTTCCTAGCATTCCTCATTCATGGCATTATTACATTTTCAAACCTTTACCAATATTGACATATCTCTCTTCTTTTCCAAATATAACCCAAACTGTCCTATGATATTAAAAAAAAAACTTCTAACTCTCCCTTCACTCTCATTAAAAGCTCCAGAATAAATTGTGTATTCAATCTTTTTTTCAATTTCTCTCCTTTCTATGTATATCTGTTTTCCTTTTTAAAATCCCCCACAGACACAACTTATCTAATTTATGAAAATCTTGTACAATTTTACCTACTTCCTTTCTTAAACTACAATTAAAGTCACCCATCAAAATAAAATTCTTACTATTATGCACATTTTTAGTAAATCAATCAAATCCTCTCTATCTCTACTATTAGTATAAACATATATTGTGTTCAGTTTCTCTTGTTTCCCTTGGAGCCAAATACCTGTATCTAATATACTAACTGACTTTATAATAGTATCATTGAAAATAAAAATGCTTTCATTTTTTACACAGAATTTGAATTCCAACATGTCTCTACTTTTTACTTTCTCTCTCTATCTCTGCTGCTTCATCTATTTTTTCTTATATTTCCATAATGTCTCCCCATAAAACATTTCTCCCATTTTCTAGTTCACCCTGCACTAAAAGTTTTCTAGTAAATGAGTGAGAAACTTTCCCAACTGGAGAACTGGAGCAACCTCACCAGTTTCTTTTTCTTCCAGCTACATACTTTCAAAAAGATTATGCTGAAAATACTTTCTGAATTTTTATTTTACATTCCTATAACATCTACTTCTTGAAAACACCTTCCTACACCATCCTCCACCATACTACCACTCACCCACAATCTTTGCAGCCCCACTATGCTAGGAACAGGTCACGTGCATGCACTTAAATGTCATGTCAGCTCCAGAGAAGCTCACTGAAGTAAGGGAAGTTCCTGATGCACTGATCAAATGTCCTCTAGTAGTATAAATATTACCTCAGGTCTCTCCTTAAAAAAGGCCATTAACTTAATGATACTAAATCAGTCAACAAAAGATAGATAGATAGATAGATAGATAGATAGATAGATAGATAGATAGATAGAGATAGATAGATAAAAAGATAGCAGATAAATGAAATATACTCACTTCATAACAACCTTCCTGCCATTTTGATCCTATCATTGTGTGTGCAAATATTTCATCAGTACTGATAGAATAATTCGGTTCTACCTTTTCATTTTGTAACCTAAAGGACTTTGGAAAGTGTGGTGAGTGTAAGTGTGCTGCCTGTGAACCATCAGCAACAACTTACATTTTGAATGACTCACTCATAGATACATAAGTTCAAAAGTATATATTAGGCTAGCAACCACTATGGCCTTTATAAGTCTAGCCATGCAACCTAACCCAGTTGTGTCCGTATATATCAGGAGCATTTATTATGTGGTGATATGTTAGTTGGGAAGTTACTAGAAGTTATGTGCAGAGGGGGTATGTTAGTTTGGGCATTACTGTCTGCCCCTGTCTATCAGAGACATGGGAGCCAAACCTGGAGTGAATTTCTGCTTTTGCGGCCATTGGTCTATTTTATGCTTAGATAGGGTTATAGATGGACTGTGCTTTACATGGATGGAGAGCCTGTTCCAGAGCATCTGAGACACATATCTATCTCACCAGCATATCTTACTTATGTCAGAAGCAAAATTGAAATCCTTGTATCTAGTGGTTCTGGTGTTCTAGATTTTGTGGATGTGCAAAAGGTCAATCAGAGCTGCATCTGTGGATGTCTTGCATGCCAGGCAAAGATTGCCTCTCAATACCCAGTATGAGTACATGTATAGAGACAGGGATTTAAGGTTATCTGCATAGGACAATGTGCTTATATCCTGGGTTTTCCTGGCAAGAAACCTTTGTGAGCATTCCAACTCTACATATATCTTGTTAGGTACCTGATGAAGCGGACATTGAATTCTAAGCTGCAACTGATAAGGCCTAAATAAAGTGACACTGTGGCTTCTTTGGAACTGGATACCATGCCGTTACGTATAAGTTGGGTGACATGAAATTATTTGTATTACTATCTCGCCCACATGATGACAAAAGACAATATTACTGTCTACATATAAGGTCCCTGACTACAGGTACAACTCTTAGAGTTATCTTATTGATGGAGTAATTATCCTTGGTGGCAGTTTTCCCAAAAAAGCACTATAATGCATTTTTTGGCTTTGAGCTTTAATCAGTGACTTTGGCACCAATCATTTGTCTGTGTTATATGCTCTTATAAGATGTTTGCGTCAATGGAGGAAGCCAGGATAGCTCCTAATTTGCAGTCATCTGCAAACTTGGTCAGACAAAGGTACTTGACGTTAGCCTTTAACTTAGAGAATAAGATGCCAAATAGAAGATTTCCCAGCATGAAGCCCTAAGGTAACCCACTTGAGACTGGTGTCTTAGTGGGGGTGATCTTATCGGTCCTGACTTTCTGGATCCTGTCTGTTAGCCAGTTGGCAATTCAATGAATTATGTAGATGTTTATGCAAGTTCAGTGAGTTTGTCAGCTAGATCCGAGTACGGTATTTTATCGAATGCCTTAGTCAGGTCCAGGTAGATGGCATGTACTGTTTTCCCCTCATCCATTGACTTGTTGACCTTCTTAAAAAGTCCACCAGGTTTAGTAGACATGACCTTCCCTTGACAAAGCTAAACAGGGTTCTTTTTAGTGTCTGAAGGTTACCTATGTCCTTGCTGATAATTTTCATCATAACCAATAAATCAAAGTGAACCACTGATTACTGAAGTGCAGTTCAGAGTCCTGGTAAGTGTAAAAACAGCCACTTTATTCAAGCACAACCAAAACAATCAACTCTACTGTACTATTTGTTAAAACACAACACAATAACTAGGATGCTTTCATCTTATATCCATCTTGGACTTCATAAGAATATATAAAACAATGGCACCAATCTCATTTAAAATTAGTGCCAATTTACATTGTACCATGAATTAAAGGAAAATACCTAAAATTTCACATTCCATTTAAATCACACACATAAATATATAATCAAACAATGTTTCTGAATGTGTAATATTTTATAACTAAAATATAGTATGGTAATACAATAAAATCTCATACATATACATTTAATGATAGATATATTCAATGTTTTTAGTAATATATTATGAAATATAAAAACATTAATATGTATATATAGATGCAGATATATATATATATATATATATATATATATATATATATATATATATATATATATATATATATATATATTTATGTGAACATTACTGTCTTTCAGCTTTTCATGATTAGGGATCACCACAGTGGAACTCTGGTCCACGAATGATTGGCAGTGAATTTTTTTTTTAGTGTCAAGTTGCCAGCCAACCTTCTAAGAAGGCACACCCCTGCACCTACCTGCATGTCTTTAAATTCACTCAACCACGGGGAGGACATGCAGACTCTGCACAGAATGCTCTCCAGGTGAGAATCAAACCGAAGACCCTCTTGCTGTGAGGCAACAATGCTAACTGCTGCACCACCACGGCCTATATTTATGTGAACATTAATAAATCTAGTTCCTCCTTTATAATGAAAATACGTGGTATATTATCCACGATAATTTATTCAATGGCTTTGCATATTAGACTAGTTAGATTAATAGATCTGTAGTTTCTGGGGAGAGTTGATGGTGTATGCTTATAAAGTGGGATAATCGTTTCAGTCCTCCATTTTCATGGTACAAAGACTGTTTTGAGGCTATAGTTGAATGGTGACTCAAACACTCCTGATATGTCATGCTTCAAGCTATTTAGGAGACATCCCAGGATGTTATCAGGGCCCACTGAGTGATTTTGCCCTTAGCAAGCACCACCAGGATCTGTTCCCTGTTAAAAGTTTAGAGGGGGGGTTGCTAGTAGGTATTTCATGCAAAGAGTTGGTGGGGGGTGAAGTCTGAGCTGAATTTGTCAGCCAGCAAATCTTGTATGTCACTTTGCTCACTGATGGTGACACCATTGACCACCAGTTCAGTTTACTGATGCATGTTGCCTTTGAGATTTTGGACATAGGTGTAGAAGGACTTCTGGTTGCCTATAGCCTGTGAGGCTTTCTTGACCTCATAATTGGCCTTGTTGGACTTAAATAGTCCTCCTAGTTTCCAGTTTAGTTTAATTAGAGAGCACCTACCATTGTGGGAGTATTCTTCTTGATTTTAGCCATGACATTTTATTCCCTTTGCTATATACCGTGTTAAGGTTAAGATTCAGCAGTGTGGTTTGTTTTTAGATTTTGTTTTGGGCTAACTTCTATTAGGTACAACATCCTCTATACAGACATTTACATGGTTGTACAGGGTTTCTGACAACAATTCTTCACAGGTTGCTATAAACTTAGTATTGAGAGTGCATTGGGTTTTGACAAACTATCACTTAATAGGATGTAGTTTGCTTTAGAAAGTTCCTAACTTTTACAAGGTTTGCTGGGGTTACTGAGTTGTTTTTTATTGTGAAGGAGACAGCTTTGTGGTCTAACATCACCAATTATTTATTATTATTTTATTCAACATTTGTTTTCCAGGATAGTCTGACTGGAAAGCAAGTATCCATTTTCAGTGGAGTCCTGGAGAGAAAAACGCCATAAGTTTACAGACAGAAGAAAAATTTACAAAAGAGATATTACAGACTAGTAGCATACAAGTTGCAGACTTAACAGCCGTTAGTATACAATAAGAGGATATTCCCCATTTTGGTTGAAAATACAAATGTACAAAATATACAATGAGACTAGATAAGAACCTGGTAGAGCATTGCGAGATATTTCACAATTGAACAAGAGTATATAAATGTTGAAGTTTCCATATATACATTCAAGCAAATATACACGTAAGAGCATATATATATATATATATATATATATATATATATATATATATATATATGTATAGACACACACACACACACACATATATATATATATATATATATATATATATATATATATATATATATATATATATATATATATATATATATATATAAATATATATATATATATATACACATGCATGCACACACATGTACATAAACTCATATATAGGATATTGCTCACACATGGATAGGTATGGTTAGATGGTGTTGTTTGTGTTGTCCAAGACAGTTGGGGTATAGAAACAGTGAGTGGACAAGGCTTCAGGGGGTCAATTACAGTTGCATAGGTGGTTGGTGAAAAGGTATGCTTTAAGTAGGCTTTTGAAGGAGGGTGTGGAGTTGACATGACATGAGGACCTGACACTGGTGGCGGGGGGGGATGAGGTGCAACACCATCTCATATTGTTGAGTACCAGGTCCAGTATGTTTGAACCTCTGGTGTGTGTATACACTATCTGGTCAATGATATTTGTAGTAATACAATCTAGTATTAATACAGTCTATAGAGAGTTAATTAAAGTCTCCAATGAACAGGATATTTGTTTAATGGTGAGTGTCTCCAGTAGGTTTTGGTACGAGCTATGGAATTCTATGGACACAGAAGGTGACCTTCAGATTGGTAGGAAATTGTATGAGACTTTGTCTATGGTGATTTGCACATGCCATCCCCGAGTTATACTTATTGCTAATATATATTTTAACCCCTCCACCTTTTGTCTTTCTCTGTTCATCTAATGGTCAACACATGTGGAAGGTACTAAATCCTTGCACTGCTGGAGTACTTTCTGTGAATTTTTACCTTGTCTTGGTAGTGGCTCCAGAGTGAGGAGAGCTGGTAGAATTTGGAGTTTCCTTTCTAGGATCTTAGCATTGAGCAATAGCACCTTTAGGTTTCTTTGGGATTTATTTGAAATGGCAGTAGGTGTGTCAATTTGGCATTGCCTAAAAAAGGTTCTAAGGGAGTAGATAAAGTTTCAAACAGCATTCAGAAGCCTAGGGGAGACAGGTGCAGACCATCCTTTGCAAAGCAATGTGGTTTGGTAAATATGTCCTCCCATGCTGACAAATATTGAATCTCCCTTCAAAGATACCAGAAACTAACTCAATTATTGAAGTCAGATATTTTTTTCACATTGTGGTATCATCTGTTGTGAAGGTAGAATCTTGCTCAATGCAAGGCACATACCTGCCTGGGACATACCCATCTATGCTTTCAGTTTTTTGTTCTTTTTCCCCAGTTACATGGATACTCATTCTGGTATGTCTTGCTCTTCTGCATTAAATTGAAAGAAAAAAAATCACTTTCCAAGAACCTCTTGCCTTTGTTGTTGCTCAGCCTATGTCACAGCTGATATTTGGTGAATTTACAGTAGCCATTGATTATTCTTCAGACCAGTTATTTACTTCTCTGGCTTTCTCTGTTGTAGTCTTTCAGTCTGCATAGACTGGGGGACAGCCACCTCCTCTTAGGTTGTTCCAGTGTCCAATATGGGCATTGGAGAACTATCTTCTCTGAGTCTGGGAGATACTCTGGACATTCTTCTTGGGGTAACAGGGACAAGAAAACAGTAGATTAGGAAGACATCTTCCTGTGAGTCAGTCATCTTCTGCTACTGCTATAAAGAAATAACAAAAGCTAAACATTGTTCTTCTAATGAAGTCATTACATTTAAAAAGATGAGTTCCATATCTTGTCTAGAAAGGCATTACAGGCAATAAATCCTGGTACACAGAGATCTGTACAGACAGGGTTTTCCCTGTAAGGTTATTCCTGAGGAAATTGGGTCTGATGATTTTTATTTTGACAGATATAGAGCTACTTTTCTTGCAAATTCCAAAGACCAGCTCTCCCAATTTGTAAAACTTTAATTCTTATCCTCCCATGGAGGAATTTTGACTTACTCAGACCATTACCAGGATGTACAAGCTGTTCTTATAGCAACAAATAGATGTTGTCCCTGAACTGTGGAGATATCATGATATGTTACAAATGGATATACCTCATTCATCTCCCATTATCTCAGTAATGCCAGCTGGGGGGGGTGTTAAATGCTGCCTATACTCATCATGGGTTCCCAGCTATACCCAGCTATCATTCCATAGTAAAGCAGTTAAGTTGCATAAGTTACCAGGATAATCAGATTCTGTTGTCTCACATTAGGCCAGACCCAGCAACCATTTCAACTGCATCTCAGATTCTCGACAGACTGGTGCTCAATATCAACACTTGGTAAGAAGGAACATAGAATGTAGAACTGTGAAGGAAAGAGAATACTTTCTTCTATCGCTTTAGCTTTCTGAATTCTGAATTGTCATGCATGTAAGTGGTAATTTATATCATATGGCCATTCTGAGGGAATTGGATTCCACTCTTCTTATAGAAGAAAGCTCTTTTTGAACCACAGTGTTTTTATCCTCGCTCAATTACCTAAACAAGCATTAAAGAGTGCGTATGGTCGGGCAGATTGTGTGCCTAGGGTTACCGCTACAGTGTTAAGAAGGTATGCTTTGAGACATAACTCAAAGTTTACTGATGAGGTAAAGTCTGAAAATTTGGGTTCAGCTTAGATACAGAGGTATTGTATGGCTCTTTTGCAATCCAGGTTCACAGACATTTACTATGACAGAGTGAAATTACTTCAGAGAGTTTCTTAGAAATGTCATTTACCTAAGTGCAAATCTTATAGGCCTCACTTTTATAAAGCAAAAAAAAAAGGGGGGGTGGGGCAAATAAACAAAGCCAGCCTTTTTCTGGCAAACAAGATATAAAAAAGAAATGGTGGGAGGGTACCAACAGCAGTGCAGAATGACTATGCCAGCTTTGCTTACTCTTTTCCTACTTAGCTGGACAATATCTCTACAAATTTGCCCCAGAAATTAGCATCAACATTTCTCTTTGGCGAGAGGCTGTTTTGGACTCCTGGGTATTAAATGTAGTGTAGGAGGGTTATAGATGGAACTGGATAAAAAAAATCCTTTTAGGAGAATACCTCCCCATCCTCCAAAACAAGCATAATTTCTCCTCAGATTTTTTTAGTCTATACACACCCTGGGAGTCATTGATCCTTTGCCTTTAAGTCAAAGGGATAAAGGCTTGTATTCTAGAATATTTATGGTACCAAAGAAAGAGGCCTCTTGGAGACCATTAGTTATGCCTTCATTTTTTTAAATCTTTACGTGAATGTTCCAGAGTTCAAATGTTATTCTGACAAAGCCTTTTACCTCTCATTCTTCATGAATTACTTGATAAGTCTAGGCAAAAATTATGCTTATATTTCTAAGGTGCTCTGTTTCTGGGTCACATTATTAGTTCTCTGCATTATCCTTTGGTTTACCTGCAGATCCAAGGGTATTCCCAAAATATCTAGCCCCAGTCATAGCTTATTGCTTATAAATATTTTACTTGTCTTCTTTAATGGCATACTGGAAAAGGGTGGACACTAGAAACATTCTAGAGGCTGCTTTATGGTTATCTACATATACTCCTACAAATCCTTGCAAACTGTATTCCTTTTGTAGGTCCATGGCAAATTTTGCATGCAAACTGTATTCCTTTTGTAGGTCCATGGCAAATTTTGCATGGACCATTCTCTGGGGAATCCTGGTTTCATATCCTTCCTCCTCCCAGTATAGATAGGCTTTGATATTCAACCTGTATAGCCCAAGGCCTACTGCAGTAGTGGGAATGATAAACATAGTACTGATCATACTGGTTTGTAATGCATGGAGTTTCAAATGGAGTTTGACAGTGTAAAACATCATACCTTCAAAGTAGAAATTTGGGGATCAGGGTTTAAATGCTGATAGCAGACTAGTGAACACCAACATTCTAAAAAGTAAATAAAAATAAATTAATACTTAAAAAGGCACATCAGGATAGCATGGTCATTGATTGCTAATCAATGCTGTCCCAATGAATACACATGGATGGCCATAAACACTCTCCCATCCATACAAACCAGCTCACACATTGTGAGACAGCCAACCATGCTAACTGATCCACACAGCTTATAACACACAAGCACATATTACACACTCTGCTAAAATGTCAGAAAGCCCTCATACCCCACATTGAAGGCAAGATCCTTACAAAATTTATATTACCAACTATGATTTCACAGTTACATTTGAGCAAGTGCAGTTTAGGATGCAGAGTTGCATAAACACTTGTCTTGCTCAATAGCTTTCTCTCATACTTTTCCCACAATCTGCTGTAAACACACACCATGACTCCAACTTTCTTCTGGCCATGTAGTCTAACACAAGAATCCAGGATAAAAGTGCCAAGCCCAAATTACAATCCTTAACAGGACATGCACACTGCAGGCTTCCAGTCACTCAGTCCAACAGAAAATAACACATGACACCATGCACTTCATCTCTCACTCACAAAACTACAGATACACAGATTGCATGCTTTTGACAGCTCAGCACGGCACATGAAACAGCCAAAGTGCCATACATTTAACAAGTCATTCACAGCACTATTCATATTCACACTGCACACCCAGATAAACACCGACACCTCATACTTTTTACCACTTACCTTCTATGACCCCAAACCTAATGTAAAATACCATGCAAGCATATTCAAAAACGTACTGAATCCCTCATATACATAAAGTCATCACACTGATAGAAATAAAATCTATTTTGTACAGGAAAAAAGAAACTAGACACACCACAATAATGCTGCATGCTTGCAAACCCTTAATGGCTAAATATATAATTGACCAGTAAGTGTAGTTGACAAGTGTCATTTCAATCAGCGAGTTTCAACAGGCCCACTGTCCATAAGAGCACTTGCAATTATTGATATGAGCCTATTAGAGTGTTGTGGGAATTTAGGCCACTCTCAATAAATTACTTGTCATTAATCATTGCCTTCTTGTGATCACCACATTCAAAAGAAACATGAAATGAGTTGTGAGCCCGCTGACAGTTCGTAAAAGCGTTTAGGACTATTTTTTGTGTAGTGACTCTTGCTTTTGACTACCGTCTGCAAGGCAGTATACGGTTCATAGGGAGTATTGAAAACTTAGATGATATGCAGTATACTTTGCTTTATGTAGCTATCTTAGTGGTAACATGAGATTCACGTTATCATATTTAAATGTACTTTTTCTTCTAAGAAGTGTTTAGTACCACAATCGTCATTATCAACCTCCATTTCCCCATTTGCTACATGGCGTTAGGCCATAGTGTCAAATGTTGCCATTTTTCTCTACTCAATGCCACTCTCCTGCCTTCTTCGACACTCATGCCCAACTGTCACATCTTCTCTTACACAATCCATCCACCTCTTTGCTAGATGTCCTCGTTTCTTCTTGACATCTTCCTGTCTGTCCCAAATCATCTTCACCAGATAGTCTTCTTTTCTGCACGTGCCAAACCATCGTAATCTGCTTTCTTTTCTACAATTGGAACTACTTTCGCTTTTGCTCTTATGTCCTCATTTCTTCTTCTTTCCCACAGTGTGCATGCCACCATCCATCTCAGGCACTTCATCTCCATCACCGCTAGCTACCTCATCTGCTCTGTCTTTACTGCCCAGGATTTCATACCATACAGTAGTGCCGATCAGATCACACCATTGTTTTGAACACCTTACTTTCCAGCTTCTTTGGCAGCATCCTCTTATATACTACACCTGACACTCCCCTCTGATTCTATATTCATACATATCATTCAGACTTCCATTCTCATTACACCTTCCACATACTTCAAGCTGTTAACCTATTCCAATATTTCCTTTTATCTCAATTCTCAGCTTTTTCATCATTCCATTTGCCATTACAACTGTCTTACCTGTACTCAGTTTCATCCCATTTGCCTTCAGTTTTGCATTCATTCCCCTATCCTTTCCTAAAGTTCTTTTCAGGAGTCTACTTATAATGCCAAATTGTCTGCATACAGCCACTTTGTTGATCTGTCCCATCTGACTTGTTTGCTCATGTAGTTTATCAACAGTGTGAACAGCAGTGGGCTCAGAGCTGAACCCTGATGCACACCTCCTCCCACTGGGAACCGTCTGTGAGACCAAGCACTGTATGTACTTTAGTTATTGGGTCCTTCTACATAGCTTAAACTAATTCTACCAATGTTTCTGGGACTTTGAACCACCACAGCATTACCCAAACCAGCTTTCTGGGGACCTTGCTTTCTCAAACTCCAGGAATGCCCAGCTGGACTCTTTCCTCATCTCTAGCTTTTTCTTAATTGTCTCCTGCAAACATTGGCTCAGTTGTGCTGCATCCTGATCTGACCCCAAACTCCTCATCTCCCACCTTACTTTCTACTACTCTGCATATTTGTTTATCGATCACCCTCTCCAGAACTTTCAGGCAATTTTACAGGAGTTTGATACCACTGTACTGCCCACAGTTATGAATATCACCTTTGAACTTGGACACTGGCACTAGTGTGGTTATTCTCCAGCCTTCTGGGATATGCCCTTCTCCCCACACTGCTATGAGTACCCTCAGGATCCATTTACCTCCTATCTCAACCAGCATCTTTATCATATCTGCTGTGACCTCATCTAAGTCTGCAGCTTTCCCTGACTCTGTTTTCCAAAGTGTTGTTTGTTGTTCCTACTTTTTCTGTGGTTGGGTCCTCCTCTTCTCTGATTGCAGGCTGTGTCTGGGGCTGTACAGCTTCAGTGGAGTTTTCTTCATTCTGAAGCTACTGCAAGTACTTCTTCCATCTGCCTTTGATGTGTAATGGTGAGCAGGTTCATAGGTGTGTACTAGGCTAATGGCCCTGGATACTTTACAAGACTAGCCCATAGAAGTGCTGTGGCATAGTGCCGCCTGACATTAGTTTCCAGTGCCTCTATCAAGTATAGCCACTGGAGAGATCCCTGGGGTGAACTTTCTATTTTCCCATTTCCCATTCACAAATCAAGATTTCTCTTGAAGAGAGTCAGTGAGCTGTTCTGCTTGACATGTATGAGAAGTCTATTCCAGAGCATGGGCAGTCTCTGGGTTATGAACCTGTCCCTCCAGCGTGTTCTGCTGATTGTGGTAATGAGGTTGAGGTCTCTGGAGAAAGTGGTGTGGAGGGATTGGGATTTCATTAGATGTAGTATTTCTAACAGAGCTGGGTCAGACATGGCTTTATAAGTCAAGCAGAGATCTCCTCTAAGTAGGCGATATGCAACAGAGAATAGCTGGAGTCTTTTGAGTCTGTCCATGTAGGACATGTCTTTAAGGCCTAGGATCCTCTTCGTGAGGTACTTTTGCAGCCTTTCCAGCTGTTGCATGTGTTTAGTGAAGTATATGCCAAATGGGACATTGCACTCGATGATTGGCCTAATGAGAGAAGAGTAGAGAGAGATGATGACCTCTTTCTTCCTGGATGTAAAACCTTTGGTAATGAGATGCGCCACATAAACTTTCTCACCACAGTGGCAGTGTGGTGGTCGAAGGAGAGGTTGCTGTCAACCTGTGTCCCCAGATCACTTATAATGCCTACAGTGTTCAGTGGGCTCCCATCAAGGCGGTAATTAGTGGGAACTGAGTTTTTCCCAAAGGGCATGAAATGTATTTTTTGGTATAATGCCTAAGGCCATGGTTTCGACACCAGTCACTGGTCTCAGTGATGTCTACAGCACTCTGGGATTCAATAATGGCTCCCAGCTTGCAGTCATCTGGAACTTGGTCAGCCATAGTCCTTCCATGTTGGCCTGGACTTCTGAGAAGTAGATGCCAAACAGGAGAGGACACAGGACTGATTCCTGTGGGACTCCACTTATGACTGGAAGGCAGTCTAACTTGGAGTCCACTACTTTCACACTGTGGGCTCTATCTGTGAGTCAATTTGCAACCCACCTAGGGATATAGGGGTTGATGCCCAGTTTGGTGAGTTTATCAATAATTCCTGAGTGGGGAATGGTATCAAAGGCCTTGACCAGATCGAGGTAGGCTGTATGAACTGTCTTGCCCTCATCCACATCTCTGGTGACTGACTCAAAGAAGTCAACCAGGTTGAGCAGGCATGATCTACCTTTCACAAAACAAATTGCATGGGATCTAGAGTTTCTAGATTCCCTATATCCTTGTTAATTTGGTCCATGATGATGCGCTCCATAGCCTTACATATCAGACTTGTCAGGCTAATGGGGCGATAATTCACAGTGGTCTGTAGTTACTCCTCCTTTATGGAGAGGGATGACTGTAGCAATGTGCCATTCATTAGGGACAAAGCCTGAGATGAAGCTGTAATTGAACAGGGCACACAGATGTGGTGCCAGTTCACTGTGTAGTTCATGTACAACACATCCAGGGATACTGTCAGATCCCATGGAAACTGTATTCTTGGTCTTGGACAATGCAGCTTTAACTTGTGCTGCAGTAATGCTGGGTGCCTGGCATTCCTCTGGTATTGTGATATCTCCTTTAGGGGGGTGAGAGGGGTAAAGTTGGCACTGAATCTGTCGGCCAGTATAATGGCAATATCATTTGGCTCAGTATAGGAGGTACCATTGTGCAGTTACTCAGGGCAATCATGGGTATTGCCGTGGAGATTCCTGATATAACTATATAAGGCTTTGTGGTTGTTTTAGTGTCTGCCACAATTCTGCCTTCATAGATGCCTTTACAGGTTTTGATAAGGGATCTCAACTTTTTGTTGAGGTTAATAAGGGAGGTTTTCCAGTCTTTGGACTTCACCTTTTTCTGCAACAGTTTCTTCATTCACATATGTGCTGTGTTTTTGTGGAATAAAGTGAACTGAAGTGTGCTGAGCCATCTGTGGGTTTTTTTCACAATTTTCTAAGCTTGCCCTGCTCAGGGCTTTATTGTTTTGCCTGAAAAGCTGCTTCATTTTGTGGATTACAAGTTTTATTTGGAAGCTGCTGTGAATTTTGTTTTGTTTTTTCAAGTAGACAGATACTGGATCTCCTTAAAATGACACCAGAAACAGCCAATTGTTGAAGACAATAATTTTCTGCTTTTACTGTGGTATCATTCTTGGCAACGGTAGGATGCTGCTCAGGGCTAGGGTCATATCTGCCTGGGCCACATAATCCAAGAACTTCTCCATGTCTCTTTTCATGTAGTCCAGGGAGGTGCATCTCAGGTCATTCACACCCACATGGACAGTGACAGAGTCACACTTGTACTTTTTGTGGAGTGACCTGAGTGCGTGTGTTATGTGTCAGATTCTGGCACCTGATAGACAGCTGACTGTTACCTTCTCCTTATTCAACCTAGTGTTGCTATCATCCCTTATGAAGGGTGTCTGACTATCTTCTTTAGCTTTCTGTCATTGCCTCGCAACTTTATATAGTTTTTTTGTGACGTCTACTGGCTTTCTTTCCAGAAGCTGGTGGGAGTGCCTGTGATGCCTTGTTTTTGCTATTGGAGCTCCTTTCTTAGCTTCTTTGTTAGCCAATTGGTATTCCTTCCTAGCATGGTCCATCTTTTCTACTTCCCACTTTTTCCTGCTCTCCTCCTTTTTTTGATGATTTCCTGGACTCCTACATTCCACCACCAGCTTTCCTTATCTAATTTATTCCCATACCTGTCTCAGTTGCATATCTGTTCTATAGTACCCACACAGTTTTGAGGTGCAACCATTCTTTTTCAACTGCACCTATTTCCTGTTCTACTTGAGGTGCTAAAGCCCTAAGTAATTCCTTGAACTGTTGTGCTTTTTCTCCAGTATACATCTAGGCCTTTGGCCTAGTCTCTGTTGCCCTTAAAGCCTTCTCTGCCCACTGCTTGCAGCCGAACATGGCAACTGGTGGTTTATGCTGTGTGCTGACTGTTTTGCTGGAAATGTCATTGCGACTGATGATTCTATCCCAATGCCCTTTCCTTACTAGGAGGAATTCTACATGAGATGCATGCTGGCCACTCTTGAATGTGATCTTGTGACTGTCTTGCTTTCTGAACCACATGGTCACTACTATCAAGCCATTTACCAAACAGAAGTCTAGAATAGCCACTCCTTCATTATTCCTGTTACCCCTCCCACGTGGAGTCTGGCAGTCCTCATATCCTGCTGTCTGTCCCAATATGTACATTCAAGTCACCCATTAAAAACATAAAGTCATGTTGTCCTGCTTTATCTAGCAGGTCCTGCAACTGCTGCTTGAATGTAATCTTCTCCTCACTATCACAACCCTGCTGTAGGACATAGTTTGAGATTATCAATACCGTCTTATCATTACACTGGGGTCTTATGGCCATGAGGCTGTCACTAGTTCTGCAGACATCCCTCACTGTCTTCTGAAGCCTCTCCCTCACCACAATTCTCATATCATTTCTAGCCTATCCTCCTCCCAAGTAGTATACTCTGGATCCCAAACCACGTGGCACTGCCCTTCCATCTTTTCTCATGGATACATACTGCAGGATGTCCAGTTCTGCCTTACCATGATGTCTTCAACTTCCAAGCTGCATCCTGTCAGTGACCCTATATTGATTGCAGCAATTCTTAATTCATGTGTGGCAGGTTAATTGGGTTTTACATCCAGCTTTCACTCACCAGAGTTATCCCAGCTAACCCAAGTTGGGCAAGTGCACACCAGACAGTAGCTAATTGAACTGTCGGACTATGGGTCCCTGGCATAGTTCTGAGTAGGCTGGGTCCTCACCTCACTTATCACTGACAAATACCCATGACCATTATTTTACACCATTGAGTGGCTAGCCCTGCCATGGCACACAGTCTGTGATCTCTGTTCTCCTATCATAAGGATACTGCGTACCTCAGTAGATGTCCAAAGTGCTCACTTTCTACAATGCTTCCCCTATAGGGCATCATGCAGAGTCTGCTGCCCACAGTTCCATTTTTTGGTGAATTTGAGATGGAAACACTCATCATTTTTTGTCTTTTTAGAAGTTAGAGGGACAGAACTAGCTATCTAAATAACAAAGCAAGCTAAACTCTTTATAGAGTACTTTAAATATACTGCAGTAAATGTATTATAAAGAATGTTTAGTTTGTCTATCCACTGGAAAAAAAAGTGCGGAAGGACTTAAGACATTTCAAATTTTAGTAGTTTTGATATTTGAAAAGATTTAAAAAGCCACTACGGAGATAGAGAATTTCCTTATCTGTATTCATAGTCATGAGAGTGAGTGAGTGAGTGAGTGAGTGAGTGAGTGAGTGAGTGAGTGAGTGAGTGAGTGAGTGAGTGAGTGAGTGAAAGAGACAAAATTATCCATTCCCATAGTGTGTGCTGGGAGAGAAATGGTTCCTGAGGCTATCCTTAGTGGCATGGAGAGAAGGACATATCCCAGATGACTGCAGAATAATCATTCTAGTGCCAGTGTACAAAGACAAAGAGGACAGTCACAATAGTGGGCAGAAAAGCAGTACCAAATTCCTGCCCACTGTTTGAAAGTACTCGAGAATGTAATTGAGAAACAATTGCACAGAGTAGTACAAAGTGAGATGGGAGATGTGCACTTTGATTTCAGATCAGGATGCTGCACAACTGCCCTGATCTCTGTAGTTAGACAGGTAGTGGGCAAAAAGCTAGAGATGAGAAAAGAGTTCAGCTTGGAATTCCTAAATATGGAAAAAGCATATGACTGGGGAATTATGTGATGGTTTGAAATTTTAGAAACAATAGATAGAATTAGTGCAGGCTATGTAAAAGGATCCAATAGCATGAGCACAATCAGTGTTCGGACCCACAGAGGCCTTTTCATTGGCAGTGGAGGTGCATCAGAGTTCAGCACTGATCCCACTGCTGTTCATAGTGGTGATAGACAACATAGCAAGCAGGTTGGAGTTGACAGATCACCAAAGCTACTGTATACGGATGATGTGGCATTACAAGCAGCGTCTGAACAGGAACTTCAGTAAATGATATGGCAATGGAATACAGAACTGAAAGCACATGGAATGAAGTGGAGTACAGATAAGACAGCTGTGATGGCAGCCAACTAAAGGATCATAAGAAGATGAAAGTTGAGCTAAAAGGGAATTACTGGAACAAGTATTTGAGATTGGAGATTGAGAAGGGAAGTCTGAAGAAGGAGATCAAAGGTAAAATCAGAGGGGTTACAGACAGCTGGCATCAGAAGTAGTGAGTCAAAATAATCTGAAAGAAGCTAAAAAGTAAGGTATATAAAACAGTAGAGTGACCAGTACTTCTCTGTGGTATAGAAACCTAGGCAATGAAGGCAGAGCAGTAGAGGAAGCTAGAGGTGATGGAGATGAAGTGCCTGAGATGGCTGGTAGGATGCAAACTGGGATACATAAATAAATAACTAATGACATCATAGCAGAAGCCAAAGTAGCTCCAGTCGCATATTATGTAAAAGACAACAGATTACACAGGTTTGGGCTCATGTGCAAGAATCTGAATAATTATTTGTTGAAGAAGATTTTGGATAGACAATCAAAAGAGAGGAAAGAATGACTATGTCCAGCAAAGAGCTGGATGGATCGCACAAAAGAAGAACTGTGACAGTCAGCGTGACTATCAGAAAATGTAGGAGAGTGACACTGAATCAAAAGACGTGGTGACATCTGACTCGACACCAAAATCCCATGTAGAAAATAGGAAAAAGGTTGTTGATGACAATGACAATGCAGATGGCACAGATGGTGAAGTTGACTTACACTTACAAGGAGAGAGTCAAACCCCACTAACTGCTCATGCTGGTTGTATATTTCACTTCATGTTAACAGCTACTGAATCCCCTCTGTATGGCATCTTTTTCCAGCCACTAACAGATGCATTTTTTCCCTTGATATTCAGCTGCAATGAAACAATATGTGAATTGCTGTAAGCAATGTGCTTTTCCATTGTTTACAAAAATGTTTGATAATCCAGTCACACCCGATTGTATCTACATGAGGGGGTGTAAGTGCAATATAAATGGACGATTTTAGAGTAGACAATCAACCAACATGTTTCTGATAGGAAAACTAATAAGTACTCAGAAAAAAAATCCATGGAGAAACTAAGAGAACATGCAAGACAGTGGAAGGAGGTCACAACTGAATGGTAATCATTTAAAATGCAGGGACCTACTACAAGTCCTTTAATGCTGAGACTGACCATTGGAATATCTACACTTACAAATACAAAGCAGAGGATTGCCATTTCTTGGAATATTCCCCTTTCTCCAAGGTATGGCAGTCTCAGAGTTGTTATTTATACATGTATGTATGTGTGTGTGTGATATATATATATATATATATATATATATAGATATATATATATATATATATATATATATATATATATATATATATATATATATATATATATATATATATATATATATATATATATATTCATGGGTGTGGGAGGTTTGCCTCCTCCACCCACTTCAAGGGGTGCAGAAGAGCTTACCACCTACAAAAATTTTCCTGTTTGTCAGCACTCGGCATTTCAAGTGCTGACATTTCAGTTGAGAGCCAAACTGAACTGCAAATCAGATGAGCTAATACGCAATGCTGTTACTTACTGAACTACTGTCTTTGGTATCCAAAACCAGTCAACTGTGGATGTTTGCTGTAAGGCACATTAAACAGCTCACCATCTTTCCTGCTTCTCAATTAGCCTTTTCATAGTTCCTGGAATCACTATCACATTGTCCTTCTAGAAGATTTACTTAAATGCTTATTCTCTCTCATTCCACATTCCTTCTGCCTTTTTGATACAGTATGATATGGTCTTCTGATGGTGACTTGCAATTATCAATGAAAATCCTCTTTCTCTATATGCTGTTCTGCTTGTTCAGTTCTTTCACTATACTTGTTATAATCTAGCTTTTATGTACACATAGGGCCGGATTCACGATGGCTTCCAAGGAGTCTAAGAGTAGAGTAAGACTCCATGCAGCCATCATGTCCGATGAGCAATCCAGGAGCAGCCTGCAGGGGCATGCAAGAGAGCTCCTAAAACGGATCTTACACGGACAGGGCTGGGATATGCAAATTACCTCAATTGCAGGTGAAAGGTATACAAATGAGGTAGATTTGCGATTCAGGAAACCTGAACCTGGCCGAGTAAGAGCAGTGTTATTTGCAGAAATGTACTCAGTTGACAACTGAGTACCATACTGCAAATAGCAAAACGGAGCTGTGACAGCTCCAAATAAAGGTTGCATCCAGTGCAGGAAGCATGCCAATGGCCAAATATACGGCCATTGGAAATGATTCCTGATGCAATATGAAAAAAAATATATTTTTTTTTCTTCAATTTCTGAAGTTTAAGTGTAGCGCAGCACTGGGCTGCACTCTAAAACCCAGAAAACTAAAAATTAAAACCCACAAATGTGGATCTTATTTAAATTGTTAATGTACAATGCAAGGGAATGGCAGGCTGAAGACAACATGGCCACCAAGTAGAGGTTGCTAAGGGGGAAGCTCAGTCTAAGAAATGTAACCAAGCATTAGTAGGCAATCCTATGTAAATGAGGGTTAGGATAGTGAATCGCAAGTTTACATAGCAAATGAGCACAGTCAGTGGAGTGTAGGAGTAGGATAAGGGGAGTAACAGAGTAGAAGATAGGTGACATCACGAGGGGGGTATGTATGAAAAGTGAAGCTCATTGGAGTAGAGTGGCATGTGTCAGCTGTCATTTACACATCATGGAAAGAGGTGTGTCAACAGGTAGGCTAGGGAAAGGCAAGAAATGGAAGGTGTATGCCGTGGATAACACCAAAGTTTCTTGCTGAGCTGGTAAGTGCGCGTGTGCACGTCTGTAAACCCGAGTAAGACAGAGTGCGCACGTGTAAGCGTGAGTGCTTGCATTTAAGCCGGAGTAAGCATGTATAAGGCTGAATAAAGAGTTGTAAGCGCGTTTGCGCTGGTGTGCATGCGGTTTAACCCGAATAAGCAAGTTTTAGTCATGTAAGCATGTGTGCGTGCGTGTTAGCTGCTGTGTGCGTGTTTGCACTTGTGTGAGCGGCGCTCCCCCCTGAGGAAACAGAAAGGAAAAAGGAAGCATAACAAATAGTAGAAAGCTACCAGGGAGTACTAGCAGAGCTAGCAGGTGAAAACAATCAGAATCAGGCAATCACACAGGCAGTACACTAGCCCAGCCCAGCCTAGCACTTAAAACTCTGCAAACAACAGTCCATTATGTTTCTCACAACATACACTGCAGTAAGCTAATAGAAGTGAAAACTGAAAAAGTTTTACTGAGACAAAGAAATGTTAGGGGCTGCCATTGCTGTTATAAGGTGACATATGCAACATGCTGAGGGTGGTGACAATGGAAATGCTGCTGGACAACCCACAGTGAGGAGACGGAGAACAGTGTACAGGCCCAGGGTAACCTACCAGGGGCTACATGAGCTGGAGATAGTGGAGCGCTATAGAGTGGACAGAGACCTCCTGCAGCAAATTGTTGAGCTGTGCAGGCCATGCCTCACACACAGAACCAACAGAGGGGAACCCATCCCAGTGGAAACCAAGGTATGTGTTGGTCTAAGAATATTAGCAACAGGTACCTTTCAGAATCCAACTGGTGATATGATGGGGATATCACAGGCATCAGCATCCAGGGTACTGCACCAGTTCTTGGATGCCATGTCAGCACATGTCGGTGATCATGTATATTTCCCCAATTCCCGTGAGGTATTGGCCAGCAATATGCATCTCTTCCAGCAAATAGCGGAATACCCTGAGGTAGTGGGTGCAATAGACTGCACGCACATACAGCCGGCAAGCGGGGTAGGGTCTACTTCAACTGCAAGGGCTTCCCCTCCATCAACTGCCAGGTTGTGTGTGATGCCCAGGGCATAATACTGAATGTGTGTGCAGGCTGCCCTGGAAGCAACCATGATTCCCATATCTGGCATCTGACGCAGCTGTACCAGATATTTGCCAATGGGGACATCCCACATGGTCACCTAGTGGGGGATGCTGGCTATGCACTGGAGCCGTGGCTGATGACACCCATCAGAAACGCACACACACCTGAACAGGAATGCCATAATGAGGCACACGCACAAACACGTAATGTAATAGAGCATGTGTTTGGGCTGCTCAAGTCACGGTTCCGGTGCCTGGACACATCTGGTGGAGCCTTGCAGTGCTCACCAACTACATGTACCCAAATTGTCATGGTAAGTGCTATGCTACATAATATGATCCTGTGTAAACAGCTGCAGCAGGACCAGCATAGGCCTGGGCCAAACAGCCCCCCACTATTGCCAAGGCCATCACAGGCAGAGCGTGACTCGGAGGAGGAACAACCTGAGCCTGCCCCAGTAGGCAGAAGGAGGCATGCCCAGTATGCTTTGGCCTTGACAAAGAGGCAACGCATAGCACATGCACTGGCTCACTAGGAACTCTGGAAATTATACCTCTCTCTGACTCGCACATATAGTAAAAGGGATGCCTAAGTTGACACTACCTGCTTTCAAACATGTACAGGGAGTGTAGTATGTGCATCCAACATAGGCAGCCCTGCAGCACCACCTAAGGCATGATTGCCATGTGTTAAGCAATATAAAGCAGTGCTAAACAGCATTTACCACCATGTAGTATATGCAAACAAAATCGCACACACCAACTAGCACAACTGTGGTCAATGTTGAGTAATATTGGGCAACGTCCAGCAATGTTGGTGAATATTGAGCAATGTCGGACAAGCCTGGTCTAAGTAGGGCATAGCTGAACAAAAGCCAACATGCTCATATTTGCTTAACTGACCCTTAAGCAGTCTGGTCTGCTCAGTATGAAAATATAAAGCAGTGATGGGCCTCAAACCCAGGATACTGTGCGCTATAGTCAAAGTACTGAACCACTAAACCATGACAGTATTGCAGTAGTCAGTCTGTATGAAGGAATGTTGATAAGTCTATGCAAAGTATCTCATGGAAACCCTGCAGGCACAGCATAATCCCTGTAGAGTTATGACACAAAGGTGAGTCCTGCAGTAAGAACAGAACCTGACTTCCAACACACACAGTATAAATGTTAATACTGGTCATGTTCACACACATCAACAAATGTAGCGGACCTCAGATAGCAACATACTGAAAGGTCACACTGGGCATGCTCACACACTTGAATAAATGAGACAAATGTCAGGCAACAAAACATGGAAAGCCTGAACTGGGCATGCTCAAACACTTAGGCCATGTCTGAGTACAGCAGTGGGCCACTCATATCTGGCAGTTGCATGTGTTAACCCAGAAACCTGTCACTATCCAGCAATCCGCCCTGTGCACACAGTTATATGACAACAGACACATCTATAAGATAGTGGAACCTTGTCATAATCAAATATGTTCTGCAGATACCAAAGTTGTTCATAGAAACTGGTAAAGCAAAGATGATAAAGACCTGCAAACAGTATCAGCAATAAACATTGTGCATCCTGAACATTAGCATAGGTTCAGAGGTCGATACTAGGCTATCTGCCCTAGGGCATGTACAAGCCTAGCCAGAGTGTGTTTGGCATTCGCAACCCTGTCAGATTACTACACTGTGTGTGTGAATAGTAGGTCACACAAGATAGCCCATGTACGTTTAGGCTAGTGTGCCTCTGTCTAGCAGGGACACAGAAGATATCCCAGGGGTAAACATATGATCATCCATACAGTCATCAAGATGTCTCCTGTAGGTGGTCAGTGGGTGGCTCTGCCTATGTGAAACTGGGATTACAATCTGGAGTGAGTGGAGCCACTGGGATAAGAATCTGTCCCTCCAGCATGTCCTATTAACATCTGTGCTGAGGTATACTTCCCTGGAGTGTGTAGCTCCAAGGGAGTCGGATATCCTGAGGTGGAGCATGTTCAGTAATTCTGGGTTGGGTATATCTGTAAACAACAGGCACACATCATATCCGAGTAGGTGGTAAGCGACTGAGTAGAGCTGGAGTTACTGCATCCGAACTATGCAGGGCATCCATGTGAGTCCCTAGATCTGCTTGGTGAGGAACTTCTGTGGCCAGTACAGTTGCTGCAGGTGTCGGGTAAGGTACACCCCAAATGTTGCATTGTAACCAAGCATGGTTGTGATGAGTATAGGGGCACAATGACCTCACTCGATCTAGATGTGAAACCATATGGGATAAGGTGGCCCATATAGAAGGTGTGTCCAACCACTTTGGCAATGTGAATGTCAAAGGCGACAGTATGAACAAGTCATGTCTCCAAACCCCTAACAACTCCTACCATATGTAATGGAGTACTACCTATGTGGTAATTTGTGAACATGTTTTTATTCCCAAAGGGGATGACTATGCAACTAATGGCATTTAGCTGTAGGCCATGGCTCAGGCATCAGTCATCCATCTCTGTGAGACCCTGTTTGAGTATGCATGTGGCATCTGGAGAGTTGATCATGGCACCCAGTTTGCAGTCAAGTGCAAACATGTTCAGTCATATTCCCCCTGTGGTAGCCTGTACGTCAGACAAATATATACTGAACAAGAGAGGTCCCAGGACCGAGCTGTGTGGGATGCCATGTGTAACTGGTGTATAGTCAGACATGGCACCTGCAATTCTGACCATGTGGGTGCTATCCCTGATCCAGGCAGCAATCCATCGTGTGAGATATGTGTCCATATCGATGCTGGTGAGCCTATGCATAATGGCCCAGTGGGTTATTGTGTTGAAGGGTTTTGCAAGGTTCAGGTAGGCTGTGTGGACAACCGTCCCTATGTCGATGGACCTGTTAACTGTTTAAAGAATACAAACAGGTTCAAGAGGCAAGATCTGCCCATAACAATGCTGAAATGTGTAGGACACAGTGTCTGTAGGTTCCCGATGTCTATGTGTATGAGTCCCATGACAATACGCTCCATAGCTTTGCAGAAGAGGCTAGTTAGGCTTATAGAGCAATATTGTCTGTGGTCCATTGTGGCACCAACTCTGTGGAGTGGGACCACTGTCGCTGTATGCCATTCCTTGGGTACATATCCTGTAGTAACACCGATATTGAACAGTGATGTAATGTGATGGTTACGTCTGTCATGAAGCTCATGTAAGATGCAGGCCGGGACACCATCTGGTCCCACTGATACTGTGATGTATGCTTTGGGGAGGGCAGCACTCACCTGTTACTGTGTGATGTCAGGGAGGCTATACTCTGTTGGGATGGATAGTTGCTCCTTAGGGGGGATGGGGGGAGACATCTGCACTGAACCTGTTTGCCAGGATGTTGGCAATGCCAGTGGGTTCAGGGTAAGTTTAGTCAGTATGCAGTAACTCACAGCATATCAGTGTGTCCACCCACATTCCTGACATAACTGAAGAAGGCTGTGTGATAGTCCTATGTGTCTGGTGCAATTGTCCGGTAGAAGCGGCCCTTAGAAAAGTTCATGAGTGATCGTAGCTGTCTGCTAGTACCGATCACAGATGCCTTCCCAGTCTGGGATTGTGCTCTATCATGTAGTAACTTCCTCCTGATGTTGTACAGCTTATTAATGGTTGGGGTCTACCAGACAGGTCCCCTGCCATTGGAGGAGTGAGTCCTGTTGTTATTTGGGATAACATAATCCATGCAGTCCACTAAGTGTCCACAGAATTGTAAAGGATTCAGTAGTGTGAGCCATATTTGCCACTGTCTCAGGGTCTCTGAAGGATACCACCTTGCTTTGGTGAAGTGAGACGTTGGCTCATGAGAAGTTCACCAAGATTACCCAGGATGGGTGTGTGGAGGGTATATGTATGTCCAGTGAGATACATGTATGTTCTGACCTTACCAATGAAGGGTATATCACTGGTGTGGAACATAGAGTCCCCATGTTGGTGATGATCAGGTCCAATATGTATTCCCCCTTGTGGCTGTGCTGACTGGTTGTGCCATAGCATATGAGTCTACAAATTGTAGCAACTGTTGGGTGAGGGTGTTGGGGCTTGAGTAGTATCCCCAGTCAATATTTGTGTATATGAAGTCACCCAATATAATGTTGTGTGTGGAGACCTTCATATTCTCCAGAGTTCCCATGAAAGCCGAGTGTGGTTCCTTAGTTTGGGAGGGTGGTCTGTAGCAGGCAACAAACTGAAAGGCAGTTTTGCACAATGGTAGTTGTATATGTATGGTCTGTGATGCTTTGTGCAGCGCTACTAACCCGGATGTGTGTGTATCTGTGATGTATATGGATACTCCCCCTAGTTGTCTTGTCTGTTCTAAGTCTTGTTGTCAGAAAGCATGGTATGAAACATAACCTGGTAGTGCTGGTGTGCATAAGTGAGCCTGAACCAGGTGTCTGTTAGTGCACAGATATCTCTATCCTCCATACTGAGGAGAGTCCTGAGTGGCCGCAATATGTGGGTAACACATCTGGTGTTGAGCAGCATTACCCTTAGTTTCATTTAACCTGTAATGTCTATGGAGGTGGGTTTGTCTTTTGAGCCCTGCTTAAAAAAGGCACTATGGTGGTAGCAAGAGCCTTAGCCAGCATTCGAAAGTCCAAGGGTGACAGGTGCAAGCTGTCTGTAGAGAAGCTACGTGGCATGTTGAGCATGTCACCACAGGCTGACAGACTCTGTATCCCCTATGAATTAAACAAATTTGTTAGGCAACTGTTAAACGTGATATGTTTGTCTGTATACTGTGACATCATAATTGGTGGGTGTAAGATGCTAGACAAGGTCAGGGTCATACTGGCCTGGGCTACATGATCAGAGTGTTCCTCCATGTATCGTGTCATGTTGTCCAGGGAGTAATGTCTGAGGTTTTACACACCAGCATGGACAATGATGGTGCCAGTCCTGTACTTACTTTGGAGTGACCTGACTGCATGTGTTATGTGGCAGATCCTGGCACCTGACAGACAGCCCAAAGTTACTATTCCCTTGTTTGGGCTGGTGAGTGCTACGTCAGTGTGTCTGACAATAAGTGTCGCCTATTACAAGTGTATTAGGTGTGTTGTTTAGCCCGAAGGGCAGTGACTGTGTGGCACACTGACATTGTGAACTATGTGATATGTGGGTATTGTAGTGGGGTAGCAGTTGTGTGTGTGTCTGCTTTGGAGGTCTCTGCTGCTTAGGTAGAGTTCATTTACAGCATCCGAGTATGTCTGTGTGATAATGTGGATTGAGTGCTGTCGCTAGAGGATATGTAAGACTGATATGTGGTGTGTGTGGTTACCTTCACCACCTGATAGACTGTGCCAGTCATGGGTCGAGAGAGTTCAGCACCCTGTATGTCTATATAGGTGCATCTCACTCTTAGTTTGTCGGGAGGAGGAGAGGGTTGTCTGTGTACATGAGGCAGATGTGACATTATGTCAGTATCAGAATATTCACCCGCTGGACTGGAGAGTACACACGAAACCAACCCCTGGGCATGCCAGGATATTATGATGACATACTCTGTAGCCTGATCACAAAGGATCAGTAGGGAGTTAAGTGTGTAAAAGAGTATAACAGGGATTAGTGCTCATGTTTGTTGGTGTTTTGTAAAGAGTAGCTGAGAAGGAGTCCAGACTGAATCATGACACCTCCTTTAGTTGTCATAAATAACAATGTACACCCATATATGTCTTGAGTCAGGGCCAACTGTACCTGACTGACAATGCCGACATCCTGACAGACAGGCCCATATGTACATACCCACCTCCCACTGACAATAGTCCATATCACCATACCAGGAGATATCACATGTAGAATGGATGAGCAGCTACCCCCAATGCCAAAAGCATGGCAGCAAGTGGAATACATTGATTCCCAATATGTGTCATGCACAAACTACAGAACAAACAGATTCTGCACCTGAACAGTCAGCTGAGCCTCACCCCCTACACAGGATGTGGAACCGTTGAATGTGTTACAACAACATATGGCACTCCCCACAAGGGTTGGTGTACAACACACCATGGGAAGTCAAGTCCAGTACGCCTATGAAGTCTGATCTGCAAGGTCATGGAGTTCATCATGGTTGCAGTCATAAACAGAGCTATTGGAAGCTGACATACACACAATCCTACCAACTGTGGTATGTTCATGTGCAGATCATGGTTCCCAAACATGCTAGACTGTTTGCAAGGCAGCCACCCAGGACATATCTCACTGGAACACATCTACACATGTCTCAAATAAACTTTGAACAGCCCTTTATCAACATCCCAGACACATGTAGTATCCACAAAACCAACAAGCTGTGCATAAATATGTGTTGACATATGATGGAATGTCAATGTGTCCACAGATAGATCACACAAGGTAAGGATTATGAGGTCTTGTTCAAGCTGTTGACACCTGCTGACCCACATGGACCATTCCTGGAATGGCATAAAACAAAGTGTACACACATCACCATGTCCAGTCTGATGATGTCACCATCCTATAAATACAGCAGGAGAAGGGAAACCAGCCAGTAAAGCAAATAGCGTGCCGTGTTAATACATCTCTCTCTAGTATCATAACATAGGTAGGGGTTTGAATCCTGCAAACACTGACAGTGTGTGTGTGTGTGTGGGGGGGGGTGTATGTGTGCAGTTTCCTTTGAGAGGTGTTCTCTTTTTGGAGACTGGGAAATCTCACTAAAAGAGGTTCATTCCTCTTTGGAAAGTCTGATGATGTCACCATCCTACAAATACAGCAGGAGAAGGGAAACCAGCCAGTAAAGCAAATAGCAGTAAAGCAAATAGCGTGCCGTGTTAATGCGTCTCTCTTTAGTATCATAACATAGTTAGGTAGGGGTTTGAATGCTGTAAACACTGACAGTGTGTGTGTGGGGGGGTGTGCATGTGTGCAGTTTCCTTTGAGAGGTGTGCCCTTTTTGGAGACTGGGAAAACTCACTAAAAGAGGTACATTCCTCTTTGGAAAGTCTGATGATGTCACCATCCTACAAATACAGACGGAAAAGGGAAAGCAGCCAGTAAAGCAAATAGTGCACTGTGTTAATACATCTCTCACTAGTATCATAACATAGTTAGGTAGGGGTTTGAATCCTGCAAACACTGACAGTGTGTGTGCCACTGTTGGTCAATGCAGTGTCGGATTTGGTTTTACTATGGTAGGACATATTATGATTAAAATAGTAAGTGCGTTGCACACATCAGGTATCTACATGGCAAATATATATGTGTACATGTCCCCTCAATCAGTACATAGGTGTGAAGTCTGCATACCACATGAATACATCTGTTTCCATTGACAGGTTGTGCCACTGCTTCTCGGATTATAGGTCACATCTGTAGGTATGTGGCAAGGCCGTCCACTGTTGTGATCTGTGGCCAAGGTCGTCTATGCCACACAAACCCATCACAGTTACTAAAGAGTAGTGTGAGTGAAAGTATATGCCTGGGGTATATGTCAGACATGTTCATACACAACAACGACTGTCAATAATGGACAGTCTGTATAGGTGTACAACTGCCTTGTGGATATGCATTCAGGCCTCTAATGTCTTATGTGATACACCGAGGGACTCCACAATACCTATGGATATGTGGATGCCAAGGGACACATGACATAACATGAGGCTTTATGTACACTTTGGTACCCAACATACATGTTGAGGTCTACCATCAATGTGGTACTGACAGGATAGTATGTATAGTAAATGTGGATGACTATGCCATAGCCGGCTTACTGCTATACAGCATGTATCAGACAACAGGTATCTGTCTGTATGATACCCTTGTGTAGGATATGCGTCCCATCCAGGGAATGCATTGTAGGCCAATGCATGCATTCCCAGATGTGGATGGACACATCCCTAGTGCATTTGCATGTACCTAAGGAGGCTATATGCCAAACAGGTGTGGTCCCAGGAATGGGTGGTGGTCAATACCACTGGTTAGTGTTAGAGTATAGTACCGGAAGGATCCAACTGTTACTGAGTTCCCTACAACTGTGTGTCATTTGTCAGGACATCATCCAATGATTGCTTATAGTCATGCTGTTGAGGTTGTGTATACTACCAGACCGCAAATCATTGACAGATATTAACAGTATCACCCACAGCATAGTGTCAACCCATGTCATACACACATGTGGACCCATGTTAGTACATAACTGTAGTAGAATGCATACTGGCCATTGAAAGTTACTATGAGATGTTAACAATGTGGACAACAGGGTATGCAACACTTCCCATGTGTCCACCATGCACGTACATGCAGACAGTGCACACCCACCATGTTCACAGATGTACACTTGCTAATCTGTACTGCACACATCACACACATACTGTCCACTCACTAACACATGCTGGCAACACAGTACACTTCAGCCAAGTGGCACATGGGTGGACAATACATACACAGACCTAACAGTGGTGTAAACAATGCTACATTGACAATCAGAGCTGTGATGCATAATGCCTGCTCAGACATGCCTACAAGGATGTCATTACACTTTCCTGTTGACAACTTGCTAATATTGCTACACTGCTATAATGTCACCCTGTGCATCAGCACCATGTTAGCCTGTTCCTGCATCAGTGTTACAGATGGCAGGAAGTTACACAGGTATCATCATATGCACAGGGTGTGTTGTTGTTTGCCAGAGCCTGACATTGACCCATCCAATCGACATGTCTGTGTGTGTGTGTGTGTGTGTGTGTGTGTGTGTGTGTGTGTGTGTGTGTGTGTGTGTGTGTGAGGGACAACAGTACAGCATGGGCCAACGTTGATGTAATGTGTGTGTGTGTGTGTGTGTGTGTGTGTGAGCCCTAGTTGTTTGGTTGATGTGTGTGCATCTGCATGCGCACAGCTCCACCATGTGGCTGCCATATATGGTAGTTTGTGGGACAGCCACAGACTGTACCTGCTAGGCTGTACAGATCACTGTCTCCAGCCACAGACACAGTACCTGTGCCTGGTAGGGGTTCTACGGACAGTATCGGGTACCAACCCCGAATAGGTACTGTCATCACAAGCAGAGGTATGACGACTGGACCCATGTCCCTGCTGGGACTGGCCAGAGCCACGTGCACGTGGTCTACTGGGACGGTCAATGGACAGGCCAGCCCCAGCATGGCTGGGGCTGGTACTGCCACTACGGGAGTGGCTGTGAACTGTAGGCTGTCCATGACCACTGCCAGCTGTTGCTGTTGCTGGCATACATCCGCATCGACGTCGCAACCGTCCCACATGGTCCTGGCTCATGGAAGACATATTGTGGAGGGCAGCTACTGTCTCCCCCCAACGTCTATCAATGACCTCGGTGTAATTCCGGATGGCACCGGCAAGGTCATGGATGCTGTCATTGATAGCGGTGTAATGGGCCCTCTGCACCCTAAGTCCCTGTCTGGTGTATCGTTCCATACATGCCTGAGCCTGCATTACAGCCCGGAACATACTGGACATTGTAAGACCTGTGAGGGCACGTCTGCCAGGGGCAATACGACCAGCGGTGCTCCCTTGAGAACCCCTGGACCTCCGCCTATGTGGTACCATTCCAGAAATCTGGCTATGGCTGCTGTGAGGGGATGCAAGTGCCATGGGTACCACACTCTCTCGGTCAATGCCAACTGTATGCTGTCCCTCGCCTATGGCCATTGGTGGTGAGGGATGTATTGACAGTATGAGTGTGTGCATAGATGGGGTTGAATGCTGTGTACTGTCAACTGGCGGACCAACGACAGACCCTGTCAAACTTTCCTGTGCCATCATAATACCTGTCTCATCATCACCACTATCCGTGGCAGTGGCTTCAGGTTCCCTGCTGCTTTTGGCTACCCCTAACTCAGCACCTGTGAGAGGAAGACAGGAAACACACTTTACAGTCTGCACATGATGCATGCAGACATGCACACATGCACACATGAACACATGAACACATGCAAGCATGCACACATGCACACTCCTCACTACAGCACATACACACACACACACCAGCAATCCAACACATTCTCTATAGTGGGTGAAGTTGGGTGTCAGTATCACAAGGCAAACAGTCACCGCACATGTGTCAGCATGCAGAATATGTGTTTCACAAGACCATGCAGTGCAAGTGTAGACACCCTTATTTCATGGAAGTGTACATGGCTTTGATGCAACTGTGTAGTTGTTCAGTGATTGGCTACACCCTGGAACACAATGTGTACCTGGACACAACATTGCTGTGCAATTATCTTCAGCTCTGCAATGCCCTGTGCACCATTACTTACAGGTATACATGCCATGGCTGCATGTGTCATCTGTGTGACACATATATTTCCATGTCTGAGTACAGTGTCTGTGTCCATAGCAGATAATAGTAGGCAGAGGTGTAGCACATGCATGCTATGTACACACACGGGATGAGTGGTGCATGTTGACGTGAAGGAATCCCAATGCTCAATATGGCCAGTGTACAGTGGTTATGGTGAGTGTGGGACATATTGCAGATATGTCGGTGCCAGCCATGGCATGGCATGCTACACAACTGCAACATTAAACACCACACATACCCAATGTGTGTCATGTGACCTATACACCCACTAGCATTCCATGACATATATGTGACACTTTGTTTGGATGGCGACTGCTGTGCATATTGTGTATACTGGCATATGTAAGCACACACACAACATGCTATGCATATTGTGTATAGGTGCAGATGTTTGCACACACACAACAACTTGAGGTGCACAGCGATGACTGCCCTGAGTAGTACTGTGGTCACTGTAACTGGATGGGGTGTAGCACCCTGTGCCATCATCATCATGCATCTTGTGGTCACTCACAGCTACTAATGTGTGCAAGACCACCGCCTAGCATGCTGTACCTGAACTGCAGTGCCGTGGCTATGTTCACAATTACACAGCCACTTTGTACATGGGTGTGTGAGGTGCTCAATAGGAAGCATTGCCTAACATGACTGTGTTATGTGTTGAAGAGTGTTGCACAGCCCCATGGTAGGCCTCTACCCCTGAGGTACATCATGTGTGTGTGCATGACATGTGGGATACTGAAGTGTGACCTTACAGCGGGTGTGTGGTAATGCCAAATGTAGCATGTTTTCGTGTACTGCGTATGACAAATGTGTTCTGTTGTGTACAGCTGTAGCAACTATGCATATCCAATGTGCACTACAGTGTTGCCACAAATGTGTCTGCTGCTCTGTGCATTGCATGTGATTGAGGCAGCTACTGACTTAACTGAGATTTTTAATGCCTCACAGCAAACATGCACAGAATGCATTATGCATAGGTGTGTTACGTGTACATAGCCTACACCTCACCTATGACATGCACATGTCATTAACAATATTAAAGTGTTAACACACTCACCAGCATGTATCGTCTGCCCTGCTGTCACACCAGAGGGACCTACAAGAATATGACACAGTTTGTCAGTGGCCACAACTGTGGCATTGCTACTGTGAGTGTGCTAAACTACAGTAGAACAACAGTCAACAGTCACAGGTGTACAGATACTATTCCAAATATCTGTATTGCACACAATGGGCAGCACAACTGCTGAACACACAGTACACATCTCACATATGCATATTCTAACAATACAGGTAACAGTAGTCTAGAGTTAGGGCATATTACCTGCACGCTCCATGTCATAATGCTGGGTGGCTCCGGCCTCCATAATGACACATGTGTGATGCTGTTGCTGCTGTAGGCCAGGAGCCACCACGCTTATGAGCAGTTCCTCCACTCTGGTGAGGGGGGGATGTATGGCCACCCCACCACCTGTAGCAAGCTGTTGTCTATGGATATCAGATGCATGCCACCGGACATGTCTAATTAAATCACTGCAGTGATGGGGTACCTGCTCATATGTCCAGGTATGCATGCCTATGTCATTTACCCAACGAACAAGGTCTTGCCACAGTGCAGTACGCTCATGCTGGTGCTGGCTGGCCCTGGTAAACAGCAGTGTATAGTGCTGCACCAGGCTGTTATGCATCTCCTGTTCCTCTGCAGCTGTATATGATGGATTGCGATGATGAGCCATAACCCTGGAAGACAATTAAACGATATGTGTGAGCAAGTCATGTGGCACACTTAACATTATTAAGTACAGATATCACTTAACTGCCATATATAGCATCTGTTTGTCTGTCAGAGGATACACACATTCAATATCACATATCAGTGCTCAGCCCACAACTGGCTGACAGTGCCTGCCACACTCCATATAACAAACCAGTATACACCGGTACTCGGCACACTGTTTGGGATACAATGCACAACCTCGCCACGGGGGTATATATCAAGCTAATGCATGAAGACATATGTCATCCAATGCATTGAATGTAAAGTACATTTACAGTATTACCAGTAAACCACCCTAGTCGATGACGCCATACCCCTACCTAACATATGTGCATAGTTGTTAATATAGCTGGCATACTGCTGTACATACCCTGTAATACACATGTGATTGCGGGCATGGTACAGGAATCATTACACACACATTAGACATACATACAACACACTAATGTATGCCGACACAGATGAGCATTACCTGTGTACCTTACAGTACTGTGTGCCCCTACTTACAGATGGCTATGCCTGAGGTATGTAATCCATGCAGACTACAAGAAACGCACAAGACGGTGTTACCAGGGAATGTGAACATACACCATACTGTGCCATTTTAGGCCTACAGCTTCAGGTAGTACAACAG
>NC_056726.1:1166694467-1166704467 GCF_019279795.1 Protopterus annectens
ACCCTTTCAGTTTTGCAAGGTGGGGCCCATGCTTGTTTGCTGTGGACACTGTTGTCTCAGTCAGAAGGTTGGTATATGTCTCATATCTGAAGCTAGGGTTGTAGCCAGTGGAATGCATGTTGTACTGAAACCTGACCGTTGTTTCTTCCACTGCACTCTTCTCAGTGTGTAAGTTTACTCACACCTCCTAATGCTAACACTGGATACATGGGAGTATGTACTTTCTTTACAAATTAGAGAATTAACTGACATACAACAGTAGTTATTGCAATGTGTTCCTATGGCTTTCCTATTTTCCCTTTACATTCACTCATTGTAATGCATGATATATTTCTTACACCAATAGAAGAAAAGGCAAGTGGAGTGGTAGGAGAAAGCTGGAAAAAGCTAATACAAGTCACGTATTGCTACTGCAACAAATCCTTTTATTTGGTAAGCGCTTTCGGTGGTACAAGTATTCCACCTTCATCAGACCAAGAACAACGTCTAACAAATACATATATATACTCCTGTTACTCAATTAATTATTCAAATGTCGTAAACTCCAACTTGAAGTTGCTTACTTAACTGAATGTTTAGATAAGAAAATTATCCCTAAAGGGCTTAGACAGTGGCGATACCCTGCGGGATTAATTGCTGAATCTGCATTCCATATGGAACTCTTGGCATTATTTGATAGGCAAGCGGCTGAGTTTATTAAAGCTCTGGTTAATTTTTATAATACTGAAATTGCTACCATTAAAACTGAACTTGAAATTTTGGAACACTCTATTTATGGGGACCATAGCTTTGGACAGTACAAATATGATTATTGCAGGATTTATTCAAGCATTGATGCTACTATCAATAAATTGTTGGCAACTAAAAAAAAAATTGATAGAGATGTATTAGCATATTCCCAAAACGAGGCATACCCTGCGCCCCCTCCAGTTACACATATGAATGCAATCCAAGACAGCATGGGTTTTAGGTCTGAGAATGTCCCTATTATCAACAATAATAATGGCACCAATGAGGTTACTTATTCTAATTCCCATTTTGAAGAACCATTGCGTAGAAGTGAAAGAATTAGAAATAACCAACCACAATCTAATAATCAGTGGGTGAATGATGGTAATGTTCCTAGTTCATCACATAACAACCAGGTTTTTCAAGTGGACAGGGAAATGAATCACAACAATTTGAACAATCAGCCGAACCCAAGACAGCAGGGGAACTGGAGGAACAATCGGAGGAACAAGAGGAGGAGATAACAGCATTTGCATCTAATGAACCGAATATCTTACTGAGCACACATAGTGACTTTAAAATTTTCAACTATACTGCCTTAACGGTTGATCAAAATATGGTTGATTTTTTTGCAAAGGGTCTTTCTTTTGTCCCATATCAACAAACTAATATGGTTAAAATGATTGTTGATCTCAAAATGCATGTTCGCAAATTGAATTTAGCGGTTCTTATCGGAACTAACTCTACACTTGTGAATTCTTTAAGGGCTTCTAGTGTGTTTAACCCCCCCCCTTGTACCCACATTAATGTTATTTGAAAAAATGTGTGAGATAGATTTAAGAAGATTATCAGATCAAAATGCCCATGTAAAAACATTGCACACTAATATCACCATTGAGGAGAAACAATATATTGAATTAATAAATGATTGTGGCATTAGAGTGATGAAACCGGACAAGGGAGGGGGTATGGTGTTCATGAATCAGTCTACTTACATTAGTAAGATGCGTGAACATATGGATTCTGAACTATACACTCCTGCTAGTTTAAATCAGGTCCACACTGCATATCGTTATATCAGAAGTTTCCTCGATGATTTATTTCTAGAAGGGTCTATTGATATAGACACCTTTCAGTACCTTTCAATGTCAGCACCTAGAATCCCCAGTATTTTCCGGGCCCCTAAACTACATAAAGATATCAAGGACCCCCCTTTTAGACCTATTGTTGATGGTAGGGGTTCGATTACATTTGTGTGTGCAAAGTTGGTTGATAGCATTCTTAAACCCCTTATCAACCAGGAAACACAAATATGTCATGACTCATGGAGCTTCTTGGATAACATTAATAACTTGGAGTATAAGTACAACAACATCTTTGTTACAATTGATGTAAAAGATTTATACATGGTAATCCCTCACCAATTGGGCATAGAATGGGTGAGAGAATTCATGTTTAAGAATGTAGATCATGATAGAATACGTTTGACCAAAACTCTTTTAGATCTGATTTTGTCTAACAATTACATCATGTTCGACAAAAACATTTACTTGCAGAACAAAGGGGTGGCCATGGGGTCTCCCTGTGGCGCTAGTTTTGCTAATAGTGTCATGGCATATTGGGAACATAATTTCTTGTTTTCTGACAGTGAATTTCAAGAAAATGTGTTATGGTACACCAGATACCGGGACGACATGTGCCTGGTATGGCAGGGTGACATCAATTCAATTGAAGGATTCATACAGCACATCACAAATAAAACTGACTTTCTTGAATTTAGTTATGAAGTAGGGGTTGATAGTATAACATATTTGGATGTGGAACTGAGTAATGATAGGTATAACAAGCAGTGTAAAGCTACCATTTATAGGAAACCCACTTACTCTAATGCTTTCTTATATTACCACTAGTGAACATCCTCACTATCAGAAGAAAGCAGTTGTTAAAGGTCAGATGGTGAGGGCTGCAAGGATGGTCACCGAAGATGTAGATTTTGACTTGGAATGTGAAAAGTTAAAATCCATGTTCCTGAGTAGGGGGTACCCTATTAAATTACTTCTTGAGACACTAACAGAAGTAAAAAATAAGAGATCAATGGGTTTGTTTAAACCTATTTTGTCCAGTAGGGCTCATGTGGATGATGTTGCTATTAATACTAGTCAAATTGCACGACAGACCAATACAATTGTTGAGGAAGACATAACATTACATCTCAGTTTCTTGTCTACTTTTTCATCTACTACTACAAGAGTCAAGGAGATTTCTATTACAAATTGGGCAGTAATTTTGGAATAACCATCTATCTGTACTAAGTTAGGCATCAGACCTCACTTTACTTTTAGGAGGGGCCTGAATCTTAAGAATATGTTGGAGAAGTATAAGAAAAATAATCAAGGACAGAACCAACAGACATGTAAAGGTATGCGTAAATGCGGGCATTGCACACAATGCAAGTACATCCAGGTGACTACTATTGTTAACATTAACCACAAGGAGTACACAATTAATGGCTCTTTTAATTGTGAGTCCAAAGCTGTTGTGTACGTAGCATGCTGTCAAGTTTGTCCCTCATTTTATATAGGGAAGACCGAGCGGAAACTAAGACAGAGAATATACGAACATTATTATGCAGTTAGTAATGGGGATGTCAACAATGCTCTTGCAAGACATATTTTGCAATTTCCAACTCATGAGTTTTTATTTTTAGTTGTACATCAGACATCTTTAGACCCAAGAGGGGGGCCTTGGCAACTTTTATTAGAACAGAATGAGTTGTATTGGCAAATTAAAACGGCTGCATATATTTTCCCCGGTCTAAATTATTATGTTTCCATTAAAAGTGTTCTAAAATTTAAAGCATTAAATAGATGAATTAATAATTTTATACATAAGGTTATTAACATAATAGAAAACATATATATGGTGTTTTAAATATGGTATGCACTATCAACTAGTTTTTATACATACAGTAGTTTTTATGTACATATTGATTTTTATCTATATAGTATTGCAATAATGTTTAGATAGTGTTCCTGACCATCATGTAGTTATTATATGTATTTTAATTCATTTTACTTGACTACATAAATTCATATGATATAATCCTTATATTCATATTTATATAATATACGTATAAAACATAAATATAGGTTCTTGTATTTTATAAGAAACCATTTATTACTTAATTATTAATTTATCTTTGTGTGCCACTTCTATTAATGTTATTAAATGTAATATTGACCATTGTAGATTTTTTTAAATAATCCCTAGTAGCATTTATCATGTAATTTATCTTGAGATATATTTTTTAAAAAAAGTTTTGTGAGTCTAGCATGGTTTATAGCATTGTAATAGTGTCTGTCCATTGAGTGGAGATGTTTTATGACCATTTATTTAAATAATGTATTTTAATTCATTCATTGGTTAATTGATTGATTTATAGGGTAATTTGATAATTAATTGAGTAACAGGAGTATATATATGTATTTGTTAGACGTTGTTCTTGGTCTGATGAAGGTGGAATACTTGTACCACCGAAAGCGCTTACCAAATAAAAGGATTTGTTGCAGTAGCAATACATGACTTGTATTAGCTTTTTCCAGCTTTCTCCTACCACTCCACTTGCCTTTTCTTCTATTTAAGTAGTTTTTTTTGTTTTTTTGTTTTTTGGTTATATTTCTTACACCAAGTTATTGTATATCTGCTGTGGCTTAGTGGTACCTCATACAGACTGATGAGTTCAAGGTGTGGTGTTGGAGACTGACAAGGGTATTTTATTTTGCTGCTGAGCAGAACAAAGGCCCTGCCATAGAGTGACTAAGGCACTTTTAAGCAGTTGTAAGCGGGTTTGCACGGGTTTGCGTGATGCTTAGTGATGCTTAGCAAAGCACACACATGTACATACTGGTGCAGACCCGCCTACTGCTGTTTATAAGTGCTTACTCTCGCTAACCCCCGCGCTCTTTTCTTTGACAGAAAAGTAATTGGAGAGATAGGAATGTGGTGATGAAGGGTGCACAAAGAGGGAAGGACAGTAGGGAAACCAGCTCGGGCTGTACAGGATGGGTGTGAGGAAGGCCCATAGCTGCCCGTTTCTTTACCAGCAACAGCTGTGCATATGCACTACATTAGGAGTGAAATTTGAAACCTTCCACCTCTGAGAGAGGGGTGAGGAAACTAAGTATGTTGTTCTACCAATTATGAATATAGGCACATGCACTGTTTGTAAACTGCTATACTGTCATTAGTACGTTACTCACTTCTGAACAGTTTGTGGTTTGTTTGTGTTGACATTAGCACAGTCTGCTCAGGACATCTGGACATATTTCAGTACTGTGTATGCCTACCTACACCCGTGGGTGTGCCTGACTACACAGGTATATGGTACTTTTGGGTAGGGGTGCAGAACTGCGGAGAGCATTACTTGTTGTTGTGTGCTGTTTATCTTACTGAACATGCAGAGTTACTGTGTACCTGTTAGTCTATAAAGGCTAGTAGTCTGTCTCAGTAGCTCCCACCTGTGGACATATCCAGGTGGCAAACAGAGGTTAGCCTAGTATCCTTTGACTGTGCACCACACCAGTCTTTTCAGCACCTGCACAATGGCATTGTCACAGATGGTTGTTAGCAGTACATGGCTACATCCTTTGATATTTCTGTGGTGTACTCCTACATACGGGCATGCTTGTGTAATCCATTCTACAGCTATTTGCTGAGTGTGTAACAGCAGACAAGCTGATATGCCTGTGTGTTTCTGACACTTCCAGACCTCAGATACTCTCAGTTAATATTTGAACAGCCTCAGGGAAAGGTACATATGAGGGGGATACACCTGTGATATATTTCAGATATTTTGCTGTTGAGACTTTGGGGGATTCGGAGTATATGCATCACTACACCTTTTCTGATGTGCAAGCAGTGTCTACTCTCACTTATTGACATTTTTCATTAAGTGAGATTCACCACATTTCTGCCTACTGTTAGTACATTTCACAGGGAGTCAGAGGGGCACAGCTAACATTTGTTTGAAATCAGGGACATCAGTGTAAATCAGTCACAGTTAGGAGGTCTGGCCTGTGACCTATTCAAATATGCCAGTGTTTATCCTGCTCTGATACTGTGAGGGGTTTGTAAGGTGCTACTGTAACATTATTCCCTACTAGCATGGCTGGTTCTCTTTTCACAGTCATGTCATGCAATTCCACAACACTTGCTGGTTATGAGCCACAGAACAAGATTTGTGTTATGCCATTCCTATTCTCCCTTTACATTCACTCATTGTGATGCATGATATATTTCATTCAGCACCACATTATTGTATATCTGCTGTGGCTTAGTGGTACTTCATGCAGTCTTGTGAGGCCAAGGTGTGGGGTTCGAGACTGGCAGGGGTATTTTACTTTGCTGCTGAGCAGTACAAGGGCCCTGCCATAGAGTGACTAAGGCACTTTTAAGCAGTTGTAAGCGGGTTTGTGTGGGTATGCGAAATGCTTAGCAATACTAAGCTAAGCGCACACATGCACACACTCACTTAAACCCGCTTACTACTGCTGAAAAGTGCTTACTCCCGCTAACTCCTGCGCTAATTTCTTTTAAAGAAAAGAAAATGGGGAGATAGGAAAGTGGTGAAAAAGGGGGCACAAAGAGGGATAGACAGTAGGTAAACAAGGTCGGGATGTGCAGGATGGGTGTAGGGAAGGTCCATAGCTGCCCATTTCTTTAACAGCAACAGCTGTGCATATGCAATGAATTTGGAGTGAAATTTGAAACCTCCCACCCCTGGAAGAGGGGTGAGGACAACAAAGTATGTTGTGCTGCCAATTCTAATTATCAGCTTACATGTTTGTCCAATGGACATGTGTGCGAAATGGGCAGCTATGTATGTGGCATAATTTTTTTGTGGGTACAGATTGCCCTTTTTTTTTTTTTTTTTTTTCAGGTGGGAGTGGGAAGTGAGGTAGAGGAAGTAGGTATGTCCAGGGAGGTAGGTTGGGAAGGTAAACAGACAAGACAGACAAGACGCATACAGGGGCGGTGTATGACACATGGGGTGGGTGAACGCAATTGACGGGGTCGGATGTTTGGAAATTGCAAGCCCATGAGCCCACAGATGGTAACAGTGGAACTGAGATCCCCACCCATGGGCAGTCACCACTGAACCTTCACAGCCCCGAGGGTGGCTGTGCTGGGGGCTGTGTAGGATGGGCAGGCTCACCCGTGAGACGCTCCACTCTCGCCTCAAGCTGGCATAGGGGATCAGCGACTGTATGCTGGATCTCCCTATGCACCACAGCCCGGACCCTTCGAAGGGTGACAGGTGGCCCTTCTCTGCCCACGCTTGCACGGGGGGGATGAGCCCAATCCCCTGCAGCGCTTCCACCCGAAGGTGGCACAGGACCAATGGAGGAGGGGAGCCCAGGGGAGCCCAGGCTGGGCACCGGACCTGCTGGTGCCAGGTGCACTCACCGGCTGAGGAGGGACAGGTGGGTCCGCTTGGACCGGCCTTCCCATACGTTCTGTGATTAGGTGTGTTTAATTACAACATAAGCAAAACAACATTCCAGATTAGTTGTAACAGCATGCAGTAATATTCCCATTAACCCAACACACCAAGGGTACAACAGTTGAACAGCAAGCATAAGACATGCATATATCGAGCCACAGTGGTTATTCCAACAGCATGCAGGGATGTTTGGTAGCAACAGTCCACCATGATCGTGGTGTTCAAACAGGGCACATGCATCAACGTGAATGCAAATATTTATAGAACAGTAGGACATATGTCCCAACAAATATTTAAGATTACACATACCCATTGAGGTGTGGAATTGCATGGTTTATGCACATACAGTAGGGTGTAGAAAATACCTCGGTTAGCATCTTTTAATGACCTTTTCATCTACACTACATTCCTAGTGACTGCAGGTGTATATCCCCTACATGTATTATTACACTTGCCACCATACATTAGGTTGTGTAATGGGTTTGACTAGTTCAATATATGCCTGACCTATATCTGACATACTAACTGTCCAGGATGCAGATGTTACTGCTACATATTTCTTGATTGCATTTATATTTCTTTATCTACATATCTGGGATGTTTTCACATGACATTTTCACTTCGATTTATACAGAACCCTGCATTTCTTGACACACACTCACATTTATGGGGAAAATATAACATGCTACACATGTGCCAGCTTTAGTTATTCATGCCAGCCAGTAACTGACTGTTGTGGACTGTATATATGTTTCACAGCTACTAGCACTTCCATCGCCCACTTTATATGGGACTGCACAACTCTGGGTTGCCAGTACCTTTTCAAACAGTACTGTTTGTATTATGCAAGGGTACAACAACATTTCAGACTCTGTGACACAGACACACTCTGGGTTTTAGACCTTTATTAATGACATTACACACTTTTCCACAGGCTCACTCCTTTATTTGTTTTAACGGTGTATATGGTAGACATATTCAAGACATATTATTATACCTTTATTAATAGGTTAGCACACTCTTTTGGCTCACTCACTTATTTTATATGACAGTGCCTGCAGAGATATTATTCCAGACATATACTGCCTTTCTTAATGTGTTACTACACTCTTTTTCTGCCTCTCTGATGTTTTTATCTGACAGTACATTAAGAGGCCTTATTCAGGCAATTTTATGGCTGTATTATTGGACTACAACACTTTCTTTCATGCTCTCTCCCATATTTTATATAACAATATATGCAGAATAATCACTAACCTGCCTGGTGGCACAGCCTTAGCAGCCTATTAGCATAGGCTTGCTGATTCATAGCACAGTCACCTGCAGCTGTAAAGTAAATGAGGGGATATTGAGACATACCTATCTGTTATACATACTCCATTATCAATTCTTACATACTGCATTCCATGTCTACATACTCAGTTGTGGGGCATCCTGCATCCCACGGGCCTCCTGTATCCACTGGTTCAGGCGGTCCTGCTTTCGTCTCTTCAGGTCTGCATGGTGGTGACGGACCTGCTCACCAGTCCGAGGAACACCTGTGGCACTGGTGAGGTCACGAGCCAACCGGTTCCAAGCCTCTGCCCTTGGAACTGGCCCTGCAGGAGTCTTGTCTCGTGATGGTGGACAAGGAGCCAAACCATGTATTTGGACTCCTCGATTCCCCAGCGTTGTACTCGGAAGCGTGTTCCCTCTCCGACACCAGACATTCTAACTGCAGATGTGAGCTACAATCAGTTATGGCGTATATTCCCGCCTGTGGGGCTTAAATATGCCGCATTTCCCGCACTTTTTTGTGAGTGGCCATTTTGTAAAATTCTCGGCTGACTGCAGACCTGCTTAGTAATGGCTAAACTATCATTGGTAAGTATATGAATGTTAACAGTGGATGCTTCCCCTATGTTGTCATGGCTTAGTGGTTCTGTACTTTGCTTCTGATACACAGAGTCCTGGGATCAAACCTTGTCATTCATTTTATTTTCATACTGTCCAGACAGGCTAGGGGGTGTGGCTGCATTTAAGCAACTTTGCTCTACGTTGCTCCTCGGTGCCCAAATGGTGCCCTGGTTGGCACGGCGTGCACGTCCGTGCAAACACATTGCGCTAGGTAAAGCACCATTGAACTATTGGCAACTCTATTGTGCTGGGTAAAGCGCTGTTAAACTGTGGGCACCTCTATTGCGCTAGGTAAAGCGCTATTAAACTATGGGCAACTCTATTGCGCTGGGTGAAGCGCTGCTTAACTGCAGGCAATTTTATATCAGGATCCTTTAAAATACTTCTTTTCTTCACTGATACATTGGCCATTTCATTGCTTTTTAGTAAAGTTTAAACATATTTGTCTGGTATTATTTCATATACTGATTTAAAACATAAATACAAAGGAGAGTGGTGGGACTCAAACCATGAATGCCTCTTCTTTGTGCGAACGCTCTACCATTACGCTATTGCTATTTGGTGTGATTTGCATAAACATTCTTTCTTATGCTCTTCCATGTCTGAATTGCTAACTGCAGCTAAGCAATCGGCACACACGCGCAAATATGGGCAGCTATTTTGGGAATTTAAAAAAATATATTTAATATTTTGAGTTTTAGAACTATGATAGGGGTTTACAATATCAGGGAGTGTAGTGTTGGGTGCAGGGACATTTGAGTGGACTCGCTCTTGTGTGTGTGTGCTTTTTTTATTTTTGAAACACTTGCAGGGGCGTGGACATTTAGACTGCTCGGCAGTCCGACACACCCCCTGCTTTCTTACACGGTCCGT
>NC_056726.1:1166709467-1166731967 GCF_019279795.1 Protopterus annectens
TGTATATGGTCTGGCTGCTGCCTGGCTCATTCATTTGCTTATTGTGGCAAACCCACATGGCACTTAACTGCTGGCAAAAGTTAAGCCAAGCTAGACAATCTGCAGTGGTGCTCAGCAGTGACAAAATGTTACAAAAGAAACAGACTACCCCCATTTTTTTTGGGCAGGGGGCTCCTTTCAGGACCTCAAAAGTTCCTATTACCATTGGGGTATGCAGCAGCAGGGTAAATTCTGCTCCCATTAAAGCTGACATATTAGCACAGGAACTGGATAGATAACCAGACAGCAAAGCAGTGCAGATGTTGGTCCATAAGTTTGCTCAAGGGTTTTCACTGAAATCCGCAGCCTCTTTTAATAATTAATCAAGTACTTGAAGTCCAGCATAGGGAATGAAGCCATTGTTACAAGTATCATAAATGAAGAAATGAATGTAAGCAAAATAATTAGGCCATTTATGATTTCTTCTTGGAAACAATTCATGACATCACTAATAGGTTTAATTCAAATTTTCCCCTAATCCTTCCACAAAGCAATATTTTTGATCAATGACTTCGTTACCAAGGAGACACAAGGGTAAATTATGCCATGTTAGAATGAGGTTGCAGAAATCCTTAAATCATTTAATTATCTGTGGTTAGGAAAAGTTCACATCCATTCAGCTTTTCATTTGCTACCTATTCAAGAAAAGGACTGGCTGAGACTGGGGTTTTCTTTTAGCGAGCAGTTGTTTTTTTTTTTAACACAGTCATGGCAATTGGGTGCTGCACTTTTTAGAAAATGTTTGAGTCATTCATTACGCTGTTATAATGTTTTTGGCAGCAAAGGGCCTTAAAGCAAGCAGTCACACTTTATCTTGATTACATTCTCATCACTGGCAAAGGTGAGCAAAACACTAGGTCAGGAATGGAACCTTTCATCTGGTTATGAAATAACACGAGGGTACCTTTGGCAGAGGATAAAATCAAAGGTCCATCATGGCGCATCATGTTTTTAGAGCTAGAAATATATGTAATCGGTAATCATTTAAGTTGCCTGAAGGCAATCTACAATGACTGAAGTCAGACATTGAGGTCTTTCCTGAATGGTCATAGGTCAGAGTATGCCAGATCATGACACTATTAAGTTTCATCAGTTTTGCCTTTAGAGCAATATAGCTGGCCTGAAAGAAACACTATTGGATTCACATCCAAAAAGAATAAAAGAAGACCTAAGACTGTGGAAAACTTAATTCTGCCTTCACTTTTTTACAGAATCAGCAGCCAGTAAAAGAATGATTGGCTATTTTGGAGTCAGATGGTTATCAGTGGTATGGCCATATTTGTTGCCTGTGGCAGTCAAGAAAGACATCACATTCTTACAGATCCTACCTATATGATTGGGTTTATTTGGCAATCTAATCTTAAGGATAAAGAAGCAATTGTTCTATTTAGATAACCAAGTGGTGGTTTGTACTATCATAAGCAGGTCTTCTAGATCTTACAGAGCACAATCAGTATCAAGACAACTAGATTTACTCAGTCTAAAAATGAATCTTTTTCTGCTAAGTTTGTAGCTGGTAATAAGAATAACATAGCTGACAGCCTATCCCAACTACAGATTTCCAGGTTTTGGACTTCAGTCTCATAGGCTCATCATCTTGTGATACAGATTCTGATAGAAATATGGATACTGGTAGAAGACTGATGTTAACAGTTTTAGCAATTCTTGGTCTCCAAAAACCAGAAGAGCTTACACGTCAGCCCTGGAGAAATTTAAAAGTTTTACTTGAGTTCAGCCCAGGGAGGTCAGACGATGGTCTCTAGGCTTAATGCTGAATTTCGTCTTACACAGGTTTGTTTGAGAGACTCCTCATGTTCCATCCATACTCAAATTACTTCATTAGCTGGGCTAGCTCACTGCTTAGACTTGACAATCTTGGCCCAAAATTGAGTTGCTAATTGATTAGTGAATAGTTGGAGTCATGTAAATGCTGGACACGGAGATTCAATACCCTGCAGAGGCTTAGTTGCTTCTATTAATAATCAAGGGGGTAAGAGAATCAATCAAGGACATCCATCTTCTACTTTTAAAGACAACATTATTTCATGGATGTACGCTGGGACTTTTAGAATTAGGTAATTACTACAGTCCATTCAATGGTCAGATGTAGTGATAACAAACATGCAGGTTTCAATTTGGTTAAAGAAATCCAAAACAGACCAGCTCAGACTTGGCCAGCTTATTTACTTGTATAAAATGGAAACTCTGGCTTCTTGCCTGGTGCACACTGGGCTTTGGCATTCTAGAAAATTGTAGGATATTCTCAGGCCCATCAGTTTCAGCCCCTGTCACCTTCAGAAGTCAATACCATGATTAAAAAAGTATTACTCATCAAGAGTGTTGCAGCTGAAGGCTGCACTTCATATTGTTCTACAATAGGGGCAGTGTCTGATTTGGCTTGAGAGAGGCATTTGGCGGAAATACTAAAGTGCACAGGTAGGTAGAAATCAAATGCCTGCTTGATATATATTTGATAATGAATTGTCGCATATTCCTATTAGGTCCTTGATTACTCCTTGTCATTGGTCACTTTTTTTTCTACAGATCAGCCAACAGAGCTTCTATAAGAGTTAATAGAACCTTGGCCTCGACCCATGTCAGTTGAGTGGGTGGGTCACCCACTTATCTTGGTTGCACTTGCTGCCATTATTGGAGAACTGCTTTACCCTAAAAAGGACACTAGATGCATTAATCATTCATTTTTGGAGTAATTATCTCATGTATATACCAAAATACATACTTTTTAAAGACTTACATATATACATACTTTTATAATACATACTTTTTTTTTTTTTACTTTTTTTTATAAAGATTTGGCTGACTTAAGCATGTTGCACCAGAGATTTCCTGACATAACAATAGATAGGTTTACTTTTTTATCACAAATACCATGGCATGTTGCTGAGAAACCAGCAGAGATTGAAATCACCAACTGATTTTTATACCACAGAGCAACAAGATCTTCCAAGCAGTTGAGGTTTTCCGTTATTGGACAACTCAGCCTGGATAGACCTGACACAGATTTGTACAGTGCAGATGGTATCCATTTGAATAATTTGGGTTTTGATTTATTTAATTTACAATCAGCATCATAAATGACACATATAAAATTTATAAAAAAAAAAAAAACAGTATGCTGAGTTACATCCATTGTAATAACTGCAGGGTCATAAAAGAGGGATACGTTTGAGGCATGCAGGTGGGCGAGGGAAGCATTACCTTTATCTCCCCCTTTTCTTTTCAGAATTTTCAGGTAGTTGTTTTATTAACAAAAGGTGGAAAATGTGGTCAGTCTAAGTCAGAAGTTATGTTAAAACCAATGAGAGATGCCAGAACAGGAGAAGGGTGCATCAACTGGTATTAAAAATAATTGAAATCTGGTAATGTTGGTATTAAAGTTTATAGTTTGCAATATATTAGTTGACTGTCAAATTATTAAAACCAAGTGATTAGGTGATGTATGGTTTACTTTGATAAATCATCACAATTGCAGATGTTGGCTGTCTGGTCTTTATTGTGTCACTGGGAAGCTTGTTATTGACAAATGAGCATTTGTTGACCAAACTTGGTTGTCAGAGAGACAGGATGGCTTCACTCATCTTGTGGGTGGTACTGTTGGGTTAATAGCCTGCTTGTCAACATTAGCTGGTCTGGAAAATTTGGTGACTGGCTTTACAAAGGGCACCCCTTCTCTGATCACAAAGGGCACCCCCTCCTTTGATCTCTTCCTTAGTAACATGTCATAGCGCTAGGAATAATTCTTAAGTCAGCTACACGTGAAGTGAGAGGGCCATGCAGCAGTTATCCCGCCCTTCATCCCCACTTTTCTTTTCCAAATTTTCAGATAGCTGTCATAGTAATAAAAGACTGCAAATACAGGATAAGTCAAGATTTATGTTAGACCTGAGGAACTATTATGTACGTCCCTGATTGTGGTAGGAGTTGGCCAGAACAGGCAGAGTGTATTCCAGCTTGCAATAATAATAAAAATCTGGTAATGTTGTTATTAAAGGTTACAGATTGCATTTTATTATTTGAATGGTATGTTATTGCAGACAACTGATTAATTAATTGATGTATTGCTTACTTCAATAAATGGTTGCAATTGCAGATGCTGGCTGCCTGGGTACTGCGTCACTAGGAGGCCTGTTATTGCCAAGCAATGTTAGCAGATTAATAAGAGGTAGGAGGAACCTGTTGTGATGTGAACTTAACTAAATGCTCACCATCTGCAGGGCTAATACAATGCAATAAGTGTTAAGTGAAATACTGGTTACTACCATTTTTCAAACTTACATGAACATAGGTAGAAAATAACTAGTATTTATCTCCAAAGCCATACCATTATTAAATACATTCAAATCATGAGCCTGAAGACATGCAATTACAGAACAGAGTACCATGTATAATAGACTTTTATGCATTGCAAGTCCTATTAATACAGATATCTACCTGGATTTCAATTTGTTTATTCTTTGTAGACTGAATAACCTCAGTGACCGATGTTCTGCTTCACTAACTTGCTCCCGACATGAGACTGTGATCAGTGTTCTACTCCAGTTAACATTTATATAAATAAACACATCGATAAATAAATAAATTAATTAATTAATTAAATGCATAGATCAGCTGTTTATACTTGTTGGCCTGTCATTGACATAGCTCTCCCATATGGTATTATACCTTTCCCTTCCATGTTTTATAACTGGTCATTTCCCATAGATAGACATAACTGTGATGCTTTCAAATGGGTCTCAACTTTCTCTTGTTTCTAGGCCCTCCATACAAGGATGAAATGATAGAAGGGGAAAGGGTCTCTCAGAGAAGTCCTATACTATTAGAACCTATTACACTGATGAATTGATGGAATGGGGCTTTGACCAAATTCACTCAGTTATACAAAGGGGAGATTCTAAATTTATGATATTTCAGCATGAACCTGACAAGTCTATGAATGATTTCAAAGTGATAGGCATGTGAAGCCATTCCATACACACCATGTTTACTATGGACTTATCTTGTGCTATGTTATTTGGCAAGAGACTGGAATTTGAATCTCTACTGGTTAGGAAACCAGTGTAAACAGACATGGTAACAGCATATGATTCTGAAGTCCACCACCATTTGAGATTATAGGGCATTCATAGCACTTTTTTAATATCTTATCAGGGTAGGGGTGGTTAACTTAGTATTTTCATAATCCTGTCTAAAGATGCACATTATTCAAATCATACTGTTAAAAAAGTAAACTTGAATGTCTACAATTACAATAAATTTGAACACTTACAGTATGCAAATGAATAGACAGTATGCAGATCGGCTGGAAGAGCACAGGCTTACAATAGTGTACAAAGTATCAACCATTTACTTCTGTGAAGTATTTTTCATGTCATCACGTATTATATTGAACACATACTCTTTGCAATGTGACATTTGTATTTCTGTACAGTACTTCCTATATCTAAGAGTATTCACTTGACTGAAATCTGTGTGTTTATGTCTAGAATTTCACCTAATAATGCCCTATCCATACCCAAGTTCCAATTATCCCAAAAGATTTTACAGGAATTTGTTTGGCAAAGGTTCTTTCTAAGCTATCACGTAAAGTCCGTTAATGTTTTCTGAGTTCTTATTTTGTCAGGAAGAGAGTTCCATGAAAATGAGTGAATGAAACTCTCAAAACACCCATATACTCCACAACAACACCTACTACTACACGGTGACATTCATCCAAATCCAGGCCCAAACAACACCATCCCTGATCCCCAACCTCTCCACCCCACTAGCTCCTATACTCCAATTAGTGGCCCCAACTCTCTTCTCACAGGTCACCTCAACATTCGTAGCTTAAACAACAAAGTAGCACAACTACATGCTCTGTTAGGTTTCTACTCTTTTGAAATCCTATGTCTAACAGAAACTTGGCTCAAGCCAGTAACCAGGGACGATGATATAATACCACCTGGATATAACATCCTGAGACTAGATTGTCCAAATAAAAAAGGTGGTGGGGTAGCGATTTTGTACAAATCTGAATTACATATCACAACAGTAGATACCCAACCTCCATCTCCAAACAATGCTGAAATCTTAATTACTAAACTCCAGATTAATGCAAAAAAAAACTATACATTATTTGTGCCTATGTCCCTCCAGATAATAACATTAATACTCTTGAAAATGCTCTAAGCTAGCTCTCCACATCCTTCCCACAAGAAACCATACTCCTTGGAGATTTTAATATTGATTGGAATCCTTGTACCTCAGCCAAACCTACTAATCACATAAACCTTCATGGCTTCTATCAAACCATCACCTCTCCCACCAGATCGCACAAACCTAGCAATAAACAAAGCACATTAGACTGGATATTAGTTAATAGCAATCCTCTCTTATATAAAACAGGCACACTGCCTCACGATATTAGTGACCGCACCCTTACCTTTATAACTAGACACAAGATCAGCATTCCCAACCAAACTACCCTTAGAACTACCAGGAATAAGAAAAACCTAAACCTAGACAGCTACCAAGCTGAGCTCAAAGCTTGCAATTGGTTACCCCTAAAATGCTTACCACTTGACAATGTGGTGTTTTACTTTAACTCCAAATTCTTGCAAATTCTTGATCACCATGCCCCCCCCCTCGTACAGTCAGAATTAGGAACAAACCAGCTCCTTGGCTCTCCCAAGAGACCAGGCACAAAATGTTACAAAGAAATAAGACTTGGTCCAAATGGAGATTTACTAAAGACCCAACTGACCATCAAAACTATAAACAACTTAGAAATGCTACAAAGAAACTAATTATTATCGACAAAAAAAAAAACTATTACAATAAACGCCAACAAACCCAACAAACAAATCCACAAAAATTCTGGTCAGGTATTAACAGGCTACTCCATCCAGGACACTCTAAAACCCCTACCCCCTCTAACTTGACTCAGAACTCTCCTATCTAAATTGCAGATACATTTAACAAATTTCTCTGAAACTGTTAAATCGTTAGCAAATACCTTATTCCCAGCTAGTGCAACTTTAGCCCCCTCAACAGCCAATAAACCCCCTGCATTTACTCTTCATCCAATTTCAACATCACTAGTCCATACACTTTTTCATAAACTTAAACCTTGCACACCATCAGCTGACCTCCTCCCAGCCAAATATCTCCAAATAGCAGCTGGTGCACTAGCCTACCCTATTTCCATCTTAATAAACAGAAACATTACAGAAAGTTCCATCCCTTCTCTCTGGAACGTCTCCCATATAATTCCATTGCATAAGGGTGGTAACTCAACTGAACTGTCTAACTTTCAACCTATAGCCCTACTCTCTCCTTTAGCAAAAACCATGGAGAAATGTATCCACTGGCAGCTTCTTGATCATCTCCTGCAAAACAATCTGCTGGCTGACTGTCAGCATGGCTTTAGACCATTCCACAGCACTACAACTGCACTCTTATCCTTCACTGACTGTATTAATAAAAATCGTAATAACAACTTGCTTTCCTCTGTTCTCTTTATAGACCTCTCTAAAGCCTTTGACATGGTGAATCATCAATTAATGTTAGACACACTACAATCTCTTTCCTTAGATACTCAGGCACTCAAATGGTTTAAGTCCTATTTAGGTAACAGACAACAAAACGTCCTCTGGGACAATAACTTATCCATTCATCTCCCAATCACCCTGGGGGTCCCACAAGACTCCATTCTGGGGCCTCTCCCCTTTTCTATCTTTATTAATGATCTGAAAACTACCCTTCCTCAAACCACCTACATACAATATGCCGACGACTCACCATTAATCTGTGCGGCAGCCTCTTTGGCTGAACTCCAGTCCAGTACCCAAAAAGTACTTACTTTAGTTGAAAATTGGTTCCAACAACACTTTCTCCTCCTCAACCCAAAAAAAACAAAACTATTACTGTTCACTCCTATGCAAATGTCTGCCCCTATTAGTTTTACAGTTACATCTAATAACAGCACTTTAATAGCACCTGACATGACCTCCAAAGTCTTAGGAGTAACAATTGACCACAAACGTAGCTATAACACTCACATAAACTTAACCATCAAAGCAGTTAATAGAAAACTCGGTTTCTTCTACAGGCTTAAACCCTTTCTTACACCCTTTGCCAGAACTACTATTGCACAAACCCATCTAATCTCCACCCTACTCTATGCCTCCCCCATTTATATCAACCTATCCAAAACTAATCTAAACAAACTGTCTACCTCCTTTAATAACATTGCCAGATTTGCCACTGGCTCCCCTTTCCAAACCCATCACTGCCAAAATCTGAAACAGCTAGGATGGCTGGAATTTGAAAACCAGGTTCTTCTTCAACAACTTACCATCACTCACAAGGTCCTGTACCATCCCACTAATACCCCTGTAATCTGTAACCTCATTAGTCCTTATAAAAATCTTAAAACTCTACGTTCAGCAAATAAGTTGCTAATAGCCACCCATAAATCCAATAACAAATCTGGTGACTGCCTTTTTACTACCTTTGTTGGAAACACCTGGAACACGCTTCCAAACAAACTTCCCTTACATCTACACCACTCTTCAGAAACCAGTTAAGAGCCTTCCTTAAATCTCAATGGTTGTGTACATGTACTAAACCAGACTGATACCCCCTTCTCTTGCTAAACCACCTTTAAACCTACCTCAACAGTTATATCTGTTCATATGTCCTTCACTGTTTATTCAGGAATCATTACAATTTTTCTAGTTTAATCCAGCTTTTTCTATCCCTTCCTGAACTACTACATAATCCAAACTAGCCTTTTAGAGATTCATATTATCCCAAAAACTGTGAGTATTTATGAACATAAGACATTTTAAAGATAATAGTTATTAGTTTTGCTCTCTCGCTATGTCTGACCTACTGCTCTAAATCTACTATAACTTCCTTCTATAGTTACTTCTACTGCTCTTAACCTCACTACACCTACTATCTTAGACCAAATGTATGGTAAAGTGCTATTATTTTTACAACTTAATGTATTGTTGCAAAGTTTTTTTTCTTTAAGTAGATGCTTAGTATCTATAGTCACTTTGTATAATCCTGTTTGGAGCTTTTCTCCCTGGGCCTCTACTGAAAATGGACATATATCCAGATAGACTAGCCCGGTCAACAAAGGTAAAATAAAATAAATAAATATATATAAAAATAAAATGCTCTTGTTTTAAACAAAGCAGTCTTCCCTATTGTCTGTCTGAAATGAGGTCTTAATAGCAAGATATCTTCATTGATATTGTCGTATAAAGAAGATAACCATTTTGTAAAAGTTAACAGTGAAAACATCAGGTTATACTGCTGACTGACAATGTTATATTTTAAACTGCTGAGGAGCAGTGTGGATCTATATTGTACAGTTAACAATTATAACTTTCCAGAAGGTCACATTGGTGCGTCTATCAGCTAGCAAAGAGGGCAAACCATCTGATTTTTTTTTTTTTTTTTTTTATTCCTTTTGGTAAAAGTTAAGAGTTTGTGCTGGATCTTAAAGTGTACATTAGGAGACTACACTCTAGCATAAGAATGAGAACATTCATAACCATAGTTCATAGTTCATAGTTTAGTACTAAGCTAACTGCCCTTGTGAACCATTTTAAGCCTAGCCAATTATCCCTTGTGAGACTCGAACCTGTTCATCATATTGATCACTGCTGCAGTAGCCTTAGCTATATGAATTATATCCTATCAAGGAGATAACAGCCGGCCAGCATACAAAGCTTCAAGGCACCTTCTACACACACAAACTGTTAGGCAGCTCAAGCAGAGCTGTCTAAAAGACAAGTTTAGGTGCAAAGCCCTTCTGAGATTTACTGCCACCAAAGAGAATGCTCCTCTGAGGCTTTCTATGATTGATGGTTCGGTCTTGCTTTCCTTTGCTGGGCAGATAAGTGAAATTTAAAATCATTATTTCCGTTATAGTTGAATCTGACTTCTTAACCATTTCTGGAACTCTCTTTCTACTTTGTAGTCCTTATAGTTTTTATTTACATACAGCTGTGTCCAGCTTACAGGATAGGAACATTCCCTAGAAATAAATGATTATGTTTGTGTATTTGAGCATGTTCAACTTAATATTTGCAAAATAAAAAAAACTCTGCAGTATAGCACAGTAGTTATCTCACTGGAAGAAATTATTAAGGTTAGGGTGGAATCGTTTAAGCAACATTTAGTTATTGCGACAAAATCAGCACCATGGTTTACTAGGAAAATCTAGCTGTTGTAGTTTGTTTTTGATGCTGCTTGCATTTGGCAAGCAAACTTTGAATAGATATAGTGAGATCTGAGTTGTGGAGGTGGAAGCGAAGTGTGAAGTAGTGGTGGCATCTATATTTCCTGTTAGGAGAAGAAGGGTAATAAGAGGAAAGAGGAGGGGTAGTGATTTCAGACTGCATGGAAAGGGTGCCATGGGGGAGTTTTTGCATTTTTAGTAGAGAAGTAGTATTTTTTTAGGTTCATAGATCAGTCCTAGGCTAACTACCTTTGCGAGCCATTTTAAGCCTAGCCAATTATCCCTTGTGAGACTCAAACCCTGTAACTTGTGTTTGTAAGGCAAACACCTTAACCATTAGGCCACCCTCCCAACCCCATTTTTGAGAAGTGGCATTTTGAAATGCTCACTTTTAGAAAGATTAACCTTTTGAAAAACTCAACTTTACATTTATTAATCTTAGATGTAACCTTCTTCTATGAAAGCAAATAACCTTTTACTCCATTAGCCTGTTCCCAGCACCCTCTAAAAGCTATATGCACATCACATCCAATGATACTTCCTAATGGAAGCAAAGTCTGCAGTCTCTAGAACTAAAGTATGAAATGCTCTCCCAGCAACTATTACTTCTTTTTATGATCATTCTCTGCTATCCGCAGAGTTTAAAAAAATTCCCACTTCACCTGACTAAACCACCCTGTAGAAGTGAAGTCATCTAAATGGGCGTACAACACCACTACAAACAATGTATCCATAATTTTCAATGTCTGGGTCATAGTTTGAAATTGTACTCATCATTTCAGAATATAGCCCTGTACCCCACATGTGTAGTCCCCTCTCAAAACCAGTCCATGTGTGCTTCTCTGCAGTATGCCTTTTCATCAGAGAAATAAATAGCTTGATATTAATACAAAAATGCTAAAATAATAAAAGAAAGCAAAACAAAATGAATAAATAAAATTTAGCCACTCAAACATTCCAAATAAAAAGTAATTTACAAAGTATATGACCATCAACAATAGTAAATACACCAAGTGCATTTAGTTAGCAGCTCAGCTTAGGTGTAGGGGTAGTGTTGTTGGAAACAATGATTCTTTGCTGGCTTGACCTTTGCAGTATGGATAAAGAGATTTCTTTTTGTTCCTATATTTTGTTTCAGTCAGCAGACCCTAGCACCTTACCTTGATCATCAGGTGTACCTATCCTTACTGGCCTTCCTCAGACTAGATTAGATAAGGGCTGGGGCTATTTAGGAGACCAGGGAATCCTGAATCCATATCATACTGCTACAAGGAGTGTTTTTTTCCAGCTAATGGCCCCATGAACCTAGTAACACACTGTAGGTGGTGTGTGCATTGAGCAGACACTGTTATTCCACTCTTCACTTCCAGTAGGCGCTAATGTTGATAAACTACCCCACCCACCATCAAGAAACAGTTTCTGGTGGTTTCTCCATCCTTTGCTAGAAAAATATGACAAGATTATGTGCCACACCCCCAGGGAACCATGGTTATCCTTCCTGCCAGTGCCTCAAACATTTGAAAAGCTAATCAAACCTGAGTCACCATCTACGTAATCATGGCTTGATCCTGCTGTGTCACGGTAGTGGCTGGAGGGATGGAGAGATTTTTATCGCTGATACATCTACAGAGATGTCAGCCGTGCTGTAATTGCATTGCAAATTTCTGTTACAATCTGGAATATTAAATCAAGTCAATACTAACTGAAGAAAATTACAGGGATGCATATAATATCAGTAATTCTACCCAGTGAGGACCTTTAAAATGATTGTCTGACTTTCAGGACAGCATAGTGATGATAATGGCTGCTATTTATGAGACAAGATGCTCACAGCATGCTAATGGAGTGGTCCCAGTCCTGTAGATAGTTCTGGAGCACAAAGTAACCTTCGTAGCTACAGGAATCATCCTAAACAACAACTAATGGTCAGCTGAAGGGCACACATTGGGGAGGGAGGTTAAAAATTAAAAAAAAAGATTTACATGGCACTTTTTAAATTCAAATTGTAGTATATATCCTTGCACAAAATAAACAAATTATTTTTAAAAAGTTCACTCCATGATGTTCATTGTATATATCTGGCTACACTAATGTGGCTCCCTATTGAAATGTCAGTGGAGTCCTGAAATGTCAAGAAAGGACACAAAATACATTAGAAGAGGAATATAAAATATACATTTTTGCCTTTAAAGTTCTCTCGTACCTCCCGATATGGGTGTTGAGCCAGCCTCACCCCTAAACTTTGGTCTACTTCAGTACACCGAACTACTTACCCTACTTTCTAAAGACCGAGATAAAAAAAACAAAACTCCAGAAGACCAACTGCTCGGAACACTGACAGATCACTACAGGTAAGTAACAATTTGGGCAGCATGTTGACCTTTGCCCCTTACCTCTATGGTAGTGCAATCTCAGAGTTGGTATATTTAGTTAGACAGGGTGTGGGAGATGCAGCTCCCCCCCACCATATGAGTGGGTTTTCTTCGCTTCAGTTTTAATGGGTTTGCAGGGTTGGGCAAGTGGTTACTTAACCGTAGTGATCTGTTGGTTTTCTGACCAGTCAGTCTTCTGGAGTTTCAGGTTTTTTACCTCGGTCTTTTGAAAGTCAGGTAAGTGGGATTTCGGTCTGCTGAAGTAGATCCCTTAACTTACATATGGCATCTCTGAGATCACAATACCTCTGAGGAAAAGGAATATTCTGAGAAATGGCAATCTCAGACTAAATATATGTAAAAATCAATTTTCAATTATTCAGTCTCCACGTTCTGGACTTCTACATTACAAGTCCTGGCAATTCATGCAGTTACCATATTTACATTGAGCATAACAATCATTCTCATTCCTTCAGCTACTTCTCCTTTCTCCAATTACCTACTTATTCATTTATTTGTATGTTTATTTGTAGTTTGCATTTGACAAACATACTGGAGTTCTGATCCAAATGGAGATTTTCAGACTCAGCCCAGGGCCACTGCCTTTTAAACGAGCTTGCTCAAAATCATGTGCTTAATGTATGTTAGCATCATAGAGGTGAGAACAAATCCCAGCACTCAGCGAGTACAAGGCAGAGATAATTCCCAATGGGTGCCATCCTATTACATGGGCACACACACACACGCACACACACACACACACACACACACACACACACACACACACACACACACACACACACACACACGCACACACGCTCGCACACACACACACACACACTCTCACACACACACACACACACACACACACACACACACACACACACACACACACACGCACGCGATTTGCTGGATCACAAATTCACCTGTAACACATTTGTAGGATGTGACAAAAATCTGTTTGGACTCAGATAGAACACACAGAATTTATACTGGAGGCTCAAAAGAAGACGGCCAAGCTGCAGATCCCAGGGCCAAACTGGAGAGCCCAACACTGTTAGGTAACAGTGCTAACTGCTATTATTTTGTGCCATTGTGCTACTACTGCTGTGATACATATTACCAGAATGTTTCATCTGGAACAACTGTTCTGTTAATTTCACCTGTCAGATTTATTTGTTTAAAAGGATACTGCAATGACCTCAATCGACCATTTCTGGCATAGCCTGGGGGATTACAATAACAGACGTTCATAGGTTCATAGGTGTGTACTAGGCTAATGGCCCTGAAGCCTTTACAGGCTTAGCCCATAGAAGTGCCCTGGCATCATGCTGCCTGACATTAGCGTTTTTCTACAGGCATGAAAAATGACAAGAAATTTTGCAGAAACAGTTTTGACACAGTGAAAAGAGAACCATGACTTTTTAGTCTTCATCTAGAATAAAGCCGCTTAAATTATGTAGTACTTACAAGGTAGTTATAAATAACAATTGAAGCTAGTCAGTGTTATATTTAACTCTTAAAGAAAAAAGAATTGGTCTTCTTATACAAGGACTTTACAAACAACAATAAAAGCCAATGAGTTTTGGAGAGGGAAATGATTAAGTTAAAAGAAGGTGTGGTAGGGGTAAAACTGTGTATGTTAGAGGACTGAACTAAATGTATTTATATTTGTCTTGTTTCAGGAAATCCATATTAAGTTATGACCTAAGTTTGGAGTAAGAAGACAAGTTTTCTAGATGGAAGGGGGGAAATTTTCAGAGTTTAGGTACTAGAACTGAAATTACAAGATAGATGCAATGTATTTTGGTTTTAGGGTGGTGTAGAGCAGTGTGGGAATGAATTTGTTAGTTCTAGCATTATACTTACTTTTATGTTTTTGAGGTGATATTTGCTGCCAGGTGAGATTATGCTTTGAGGTGGAGGAGTTTAAAGAGAGGTGAGATAAGCAGGGGTACTCTCCTTCCTTAACCAGTTAACACTTGGCTTTACTGAAACTGAGACATTTGTGTTTCTGATGGCAACATTGTGTGATTACTCAACATATTTTGATGTGATAGTTTGCAAAATGACCATGTTCTTCCAAAAGACTGTGGCTAAAATAAGAAGACCATAGTGAATACAGACTAAAGGTACTAAATCTTCAATAACTGCTGTAGCTGTTTTTTTTTTTTTTTGTTAAGCTGGTTTTGTGAATTGGGGGAATATTTCCTGACCAAAAATAGGGAAGAATTAATTGTATTCCTTTTTATTTGTAGAACTGGAAGTTGAGGGTCTGACCAAACCAAATACCCAGATATTTGAAAGATGATGCTTCAGTTGAAGTGTTTTATTGTCTTTAACATCAAGGGTTAATGGGAATTTTGTAAATTTCTGATGGATGCCAAAAGGCATAGTTTTTGTTTTGTTGGGATAGGGAAGACATTTATGTTGTGTTTAACCACTTGATAAGTGAATGAAGGTCCTTGTTAAGTTAGGTTTGCATGACGGAATGAAAAGGGTAAATCTGAGAATAAATATATCATCAACATAAAAGATGGAACAGTAGCTAGGTAATGTGACACCCTGTGTAGGTGTGCAGTACCCTAAACTGGCTCCTTCCTGAACTCAAAATTGGAAGAGCAAAAAAAAAAAGGCTTTTCAAGAAAGTTCAAAGGTTCATAGGTAGGTACTAGGCTATTGGCGTTAGGCCCTATAAAAGCCTAGCTAAAAAGATACCATGGTTTTCGCCACCCAAGAAAACTATTTTCCTGTGCCCCTGAGACCCAGAGGTGATCCCCGGGGTGAATTTCCTATTTCCCATCCAATCATCAAGATTTTTCTTGAAGAGTGCTAATGAGGAGCTTTGTTTGATATAGACAGATAGTCTGCTCCAGAGTATGGGAAGTCTCTGGGGCAGGAATCTATCCCTCCATCATGTTCTGTTTATTGTGGTGACAAGGTTTAGGTCCTTAGAGTGTGTCGCTCAGAGGATTTGGGACTTCTTTAAATGGAGCATGTCCAACAGCTCTGGGTTTGACATAGCTTTGTATGTTAGGCAGAGATCACCTCTGAGTAGTCGATATGAAACAGAGTAAAGCTGGAGCTTTTTTAGACTGTCTGCGTAGGGCATCTGTTTGAGGCCGGTAATCCTCTTTGTGAGTTATTTCTGCGGCTTTTCCAGTTTTTGTAGATGTCTTGTGAGGTACATACCAAAAGGGGCATTGTACTCTATAATGGGTCTAATGAGTGATGAGTAGAGGGGAACAATTACCTTTTTTTCCTGGATGAGAAACCTTTTGTGATGAGGTATGCCATGTAGAAGGATTTTCTGACTATTGTGGCAATGTGATTATCAAAGGAGAGACTACTGTCCACCTGTGTCCCAAAGTCTCTTATTACACCTTTGGTGCTAAGCAGACTACGACCTATGTGGTAGCTCATGGGTACAGAGTTTTTACCAAAGGGGATGACAATGCACTTTTTGGCATTGAGCTTGAGGCCATGGCTTTGACACCAGGCATCTGTCTCAGTGATGCCCTTTTGTAGGATGTCCACATTGTTAGAAGTTTCTATTATGGCTCCTAATTTGCAGTCATCTGTGAACTTCATTAGCCAAAGACCTTCTGTGTTAGCCTACACTTCAGAAAAGTAGATACCAAACAGGAGAGGACCCAGGACTGAACCTTGTGGTACTCCACTTGTCACTGGTCTGAAATTGGATTTGGAGTCTGCTACTTTCACAGTGCGGGTTCTGTCAGTGAGCCAGATGGCAGCCCATCATGTGACATAGGATTTATACCTACTTTAGTGAGTTTATCTATAATTCCAGAGTGGAGGATGGTGTCAAAAGCCTTTGCGAGATCTGGATAGGCTGTGTGAACCACCTTACCCTCATGTATGGCTTTTGGTGACTGCTTCAAAGAAGTCTATCAGGTTTAGGAGACATGATCTGCCTTTTACAAACCCGAACTGGGTGGGGTCCAGAGTTTGGAGATTACCAATGTCTTTGTTTATATGTTCCATGATGATACATTTCATGGCCTTGCAGACCAGGCTCATTAGCCTAATGGGGGCAGTAGTTCCCAGGGTCCGTGGTGGCTCCCCCTTTGTGGAGTGGGATAACCATTGCTGTGTGATATTCAGTGGGCGCAAAGCCTGAGGTGAGGCTATGATTGAACATGGTGCTTAGGTAGGGTGCCAGTTCATTCTGTAGTGCATGTAGAACGCAGTCTGGGATGTTGTCAGGTCCCATGGATGCTGTGTTCTTGGCTTTGGAGAATGTGGTTTTTACCTGTGCAGCCATGATTACAGGAACTTTGCATTCTTCCGGTATAGAGATGGGCCCTTTAGAAGATGAGAGAGGGGTAAAGTTAGCACTGAACCTGTCTGCCAGGATGTTGGCAATATCAGTTGGTTCGGTATATTTAGTGCCATTGTGCTGTAACTCAGAGCAGATCTGAGTGTTGCCATTGAGATTCTTGACATAGATATAGAATGCTTTGTGGTTGTGTTTAGTATCAATGGTGATTTTGTTTTCATAACTAGCTTTGGAGGATTTTATGAGGGATCTCAGCTTTTTACTGAGGCTGAACAGGGAGTTCCTCCAATCATGGGATTTTACTCTTTTTTTGCATCAGTATCTTTCTTCTGTTGTAGAGTTTGATTATGGCAGGGGACCACCAGATTGGCTTCCTTTTTTTTGGAGGATAGCATCTTGGTTCTGTTAGGGATAGCACGATCCATGCACTTGTGTAAGTGCTTATAAAGAGCATTTGTGTAGGAATCAGCAGTCATACCTCTATTGTCCATCTGCATGTGTGTAGTGAGGTTTGCCACTTCTGTCTTAAGAAGCATGAAGTTGGCTTTGGAGAAATTATTTACGGTGGTTTCCCTAATGGGGGGTGGGGGCGGGATGTGGATGTCTAGGGTGATTAGCTTGTGGTCGGATATGACCAACGAGAAATTGACTTCTGGTGTGGAACACTGGTCGCCCATGTTGGTAATGATCAGGTCAAGGATATTGCTGCCCCTGGGGATGTGGATAAGTTGATCCAAGTTGTTGGAATGTATGGATTCCAGAAAACGTTGAGCAAAAGAGTTGGTACATGAGTAGTTTTCCCAGTTAATGGTAGGGTAGTTGAAATTGCCCATTATGAGGGTGTTGGGTTATACCCTAGTATTTTCCAGTGTATCAAGAAATGAGGAGTAAGAATCCTGGGGCATGGTGGGGGATCTTTAGCAAGTTACAAATTGGATTGTGTCCAGAGTTAGTTGCACTTGGATAATCTCGGATGCATTATGCTAAGCAACTAGCCTGGAGGTGTGGATATCCTTAATGAATATGGACACGCCTCTGCCTTTAGTGTTTCAATCCAGGTAAGGTGGCCGAAAGGTGTGGTATGAATTATAGCCTGGCAATGCAGGGGTGGTCTCTGGAGCCTTGAACCAGGTCTCTGTCACTGCACAGATGTTGATGTTCTCCATTTTAAGGAGTACTTCGAGTGAATGCATTTTGAGGTTTAAACTTCTAGCATTGAGTAGCATTACCCTCAGATTTTGCTTGCTTGTACCTGTTATGGTGGTAAATTTGTCATTTGAACCTTGCCTAAAAAAGGCACTCTAGGAGTGGCAAGAGCATTAGCCAGTATCCAGAATCCCAAGGGAGACAGATGCAGGCCATCTCTGGCAAAGCATCATGGTCTGTTGATGATGTCATCCCAGGCAGACATATACTGGATCCCCTTAGAATGACAATAGAAGCTTAGCCAATTGTTGAAGTCAATCATTTTGCCTTGTACTATGGTATAATTCTGGGTGATTACGATGATACTCAGGGCTAGGGTCATAACTGCCTAGGCTACAAGATCAGAGAGTTCCTCCATGTCTCTTTTCATGTAGTCCAGGGAGGTACATCTCAGGTCATTCACACCAACATGGACAATGACAGAGTCATATTTGTACTTGTTGAGGAGTGACCTGAGTGCGTGCATTATGGGGTGGATCCTGGCACCTGACAGGCAGCTGACAGTAACTTTCTCCTTGTTTAGCCTGGTGAGTGGAACATCAGTGTGCCTGACTATAGAGTCACCTATGACTAGAGTGTTGGGTACATTGTTATGCCTTATGGGCTATGGTTGAGTGGCACACAGAGTTTGTGGGCTATGTGTCATTTGGGTTGTGTTGAAGGGTGGAGATTGCTTGCATTTCTGCTTTGGAGGTCTCTGTTGCTTGAGCAGATTTTTATTAAGAGCCTCCACAAATGTAGATGTGTGCTTTGTGTTTCTATGTGTCTGTTTTGATGGTGTAGGTTTTGAGGGACTAGGTGAGTGTGGTGTGGTGCTAGTGTTTATCATCTCCACTTGACTGTCTAGTCCAGTCTTGGTTGAAGAGAGCTTTGCTTCCAGTTTGGCTATATAAGTGCATCTCTCACAGGTTGTACTGCTGGGTGGTAGGAGGAGAGGGTTGTCTATGTACATGAGGCAATTGCTGCATTGCCCCAAGCTGCCCAGATTCATCAGGTAGACAGGAGAAAACACCAGGAGCAGATCCATAGGTGCTTATTTGTTAAGTACTAAAAACTATTTTCCTCTAGACAAGTGTCTAAAGTTGAGTGCTGCAGTAATTTGTAGCTTATTTAGTGCTTACAACGAGTTCTGAACAAGTGCTGGGCTCAAAGAAACAGATATGAGTGCTAAAACTAAAAAAAAATGGCTAGTTTTAAGGGAAAATTTAAAGAACAGACTTTATGGCACCAGTAATAGTTTAACCCTAGCTAAGCGGTGATGCATAAAGTGTTTTTCTTTTTATATAACAGTAGCAAATGAGTAAACTGATTTAAACAAATTAACCAATTAACCAGTAAAAAGCTAAAAACTGAGTCCCTCTTCTGCTTCCTTCATTTTTAGTAATGCACATGTGCACACACACACACACACACACACACACACACACACACACACACACACACACAACGTTTATTACAATAGCACTACACACTGAGCACTTCAACACTTTAGATATGACATGAAATGTAGTACTGGCATTCATTTATGAAGTCACAATATCCTCTCAGCTTTATAATTCAATGTTGGTACTGAACTCTACCACTGGCTTACCACCTAAAAGCTTACAAATGGGGTAGCTGCCCATTCACTCCATCTTAGTTATGGTTCTGATAATGGAAAAAAGAAAACAATGGGTGGTCATATGGATGTTTGTCGATAAAGACTAAAAATAGTAGGGAAGAAAAATTTAGTCTTGTGAGACACCTTTAAGGAGTAGGAATCAGAAAGGGGTGAGATTATTTTGACTCTGAAGATTCTGCTGCTGAGGAAGTCTTTAAACTATTGGCATGAATCTTGGTTGGATCAATGGCATGTATAATGTATCCATGATCTACAAGGTCAAAAGCATATTTAAGATGTACAGATAAAGACACTATAAGGTTACCCTTATACACGTTCATTAAGATATCACCTGTGCAAGTCCAAAGTTCAGTCATGGTACTGTGATCAGTCCAAACTCTGTGCAGCCTGAGGTAGAAAAAGTGGTATTTTTGGATGAATTAAAGTTGGAGATGATTTTATTGTGATGTTTTTCTTTTTCTTTCTTTTTTTTTGAAATGGTTGAAGAATGGAAATGGAAGTGAAAAACAGAGTCATCCTCAGCAGTTTGTTGATTTGTAGCTCATTTGATTAGATATTTTTTCCCCGAAATGGGCCATTACATTCTGTCATTTGGCACAGAGGACTAAAGCTCTGAGTTTTTAATAAGCTGCTTCCTGTTTCCAGCATACAGGGTTTGATTCCTTTCACTTTTATTTGCCTAATGTATAAGGCTGAGCAAATAACCTAACCAGACAATACTTCCGGGTCACCACAGTAATGGCACAATTTGTCCAGTAGACTTACCAGTAAACAAATAGGAAAAGTAAAAAAAATCTATATCTGTATGCATATATATATATATATATATATATATAGAGAGAGAGAGAGAGAGAGAGAGTTAAGCAAAGACTGAGTAAAGATGTGAGGAAAATGGAGAGAGAGAGAGAGAGAGTCTTATAGAGGCAGTAAAGGGCATGCTTGAATGCAGTCCTGACAGACATGATCAAGATGCATGGTGCACTGAGGTAGAAATATCTCACATTAATAATCATATGGGTATGGAGAAAGAGGTAGGCATATCCCACAAAAATAATTGTAATGCCAATGTACAACAACAAAGTGACACTCACAACTGCTGGCAGTGCAAAGGTATCAACCTCCTACCACACTGCATAAAAGTCTGATTAATATATACAACGAGCATTAGAAAGCCAGATGGGAGATTAGCAGTTTAGATTCATATCAGGATGAACTACAACTGACATGTTTGTAGTGAGACATAGAGTGGAGAAAAAGCTGGAGATGGGGAAAGAGTCCAGATGGACATTCCCAAACTTGGAAAAGTCATATGTTAAGGTCCCAAGGAAGCTGATTTGGGCAGTTCTGTGATATTTCAGAAATACTGGAAGAATGACTTCACTTTATTTTCAAGAATCTTCTGTACTTATTTATTTTACATTTGCTGATTGGGTTTGTCTGGCTGAACTGTTAGCCCTTTTTCAGCAGAGGCCCAGGGAGTGAAGCTCCAGAAATTTACAATAAAATTCTAAATAAAAATAATATTATAAACAAAATCAATAACATTTTCAAGTTGGAACAGTAAAAGCATAAAAATTATTTAGAGTTTAACTTGAAATTTCAATTAAGATAAGTGGAGAAACAGTATGCAATGTTTGTAAGTACAGCCAAGGTAGTAACAGTTAGTGAAGATCATATAGGTAGTATATAAGTAGAACAATTTTTAAGATTAGGAGACATGAAATTACCTAGATAAGATGTGAAAAAGAGCTGCCACATAACAGAAATAAAACCAATGAGGACAGACAGTAAGCTACGTAAGACATGAAGACAGTTTATGTAGGGTGAGTACAGTGGCATGACCAGCAACTTTTTAGGCAGTCTTTGGTGTCTGATTTAAATTCTTTGAGTTGTTTAAGTGGTCTAATTTCCAATGGGAGTTTGTTCCAAGAAATGGTAGGGTAGTAGTTGTAGAGCTTTTGACCAATTTTGCTCTTGGGTTTACAGATTTGTAGTAAGTCTTGGTCTGAGCTATGAAGAGTCCATGAAGGATTGTAGACGGAGATTAGAGGAGACAAGTGGGGACAGAAAGATGGTTGGTATATGACAGAGTGGATAATCTGAAGCTGAGAGAGCTGGTGGGATAATTCTAACCATATGAAGTGTTTTAAAGAGAGACGGTGATGAGATCTATAGCTTTGATTTGCAGCAAATGTGGTCACTTTGTTATACACATTTTCTTAGGAGAGAGGTTTGGAGGCTGATGATCTGAGAGCTGTACAATAGGCTTGGTAGGAGAAAGGCGTGAGAGACTTTAGTTTTGTTTGATAGGGACTTTGTATTTCTGTATAAGAGGCCAAGTTTTTGATGGGTTTTTCTTAATATGACTATTAACATGCAAATCAAATTTCAGTTGGTCATCTATCATGACCCTTAGAAGTCTTGTGTTGGGTTTAACTATGATAGGTGTTTTATTAAGGGAATGGATAGCAAAAGTGGATTTAAGGTGGTTTAGGTTTTTGTGAAGAAAAAGTAAGAGTTTGTCTTTTTTTTAGGAATCAGAATTAGCTGGTTGTTTTCAGAGTCAGGTTTCAACAGAGCTGAAGGATTTCTGAGTAATGGAATTTAAGTCAGAGAGGGTATCTGAAATGGTGATGACTATAGAGTCAACAGCATATTGGACGAGGGATAACTGAGGGCAGGAGGTACAGAGTAGATTAGTAAA